>NW_021319315.1:3031244-3087316 GCF_001605985.2 Dendrobium catenatum | reverse complement strand
CCACCTTGTGTTTGAACACAAGTAATAGCTCCTGCATACATATCTTTAATGATTTGAATATAAGCTTGACTCCTTTCTTTTCAAGAACTCTCCATAGCACTTCTCTTGGAACTTTATCATATGCTTTTTCTAAATCAATAAAAATCATATGTAGATCCTCCTTATTTTCTCTATATTTCTCCATCAAACCTCTTAATAAATGTATGGCTTCCATAGTCGACCTACCCGGCATGAGTCCAAATTGATTTTGAGAAACAAATGATGGATCCTTAATAATGGTGCTAGTCAAAGTAAGGTTTTTATTTTTTTATTTTTTTTGGGACATTTAGTCCAATTAAGACAGACACACACACATATTGCTTATATAAATACTCGAACCCAAAACCTTTTAGTTGATAGCTTAAGCTCTCAACCAACAGACCAATGTGAGATGATACGAATCTAGCAATACTAAAATTATTCAGATTCAAGTCCAAATGATCTCAAAGAGTTTGCTTAATAGTATAATTTTTAAAAAAAAGTTAAAATTATTTGAAAAAGAACTACAAAATTTGTGTGATTATAATCAAAATGAGCATCACGTTGATTTCATCTTAAAAAGTTCAAGATATATTGAATCTAAGTTCATTTGGGCTCACAAACATTGAAAAAAAATGCATAATAGTACCTATTATTATCTTTTATGAATAAAATCTAATTGCAAATTTACATTTTTTATCATCATTGTTGCCACCCATTTAGCTGGTTGTTAGGTTAGCCAAAAACCTCTTAAAAAATTATTAGTGATTGCATGTAATTTCTTAGGGAAAATTTAGAGATTAGAACTTCTCAAATACATTATGATCTCTACAAAAAGAGGAAAATGTTGGCCATTTGTTGTATTAAATGGCTTCCCAGAAGAACAATTTTTCATAAAAAAAATGTAGGATTTCACAATTTTCTATGACCCTAAATTTGATCTTGCATTTTTTTTTAAATTATAGCTCACATAATCATCTTTTTCTCATATCCATTCAAAAATATTATCATAGATTGTCATCACCACACCACCATCATTCTCTTATCGATTGCTTCAATTGGTCATGATTTATGTGGGCTGATGGAGCCGATGTAGGGACATGATCATATAACCAGCTTTTAGTTAATTGAAGACATAATCAAAATTTTTGCTTTGTGATGCGACAATGATTTACGATGTATATGATTGGAGATCAATCTAAATTTGCATCTCTAAAATTTAGAGATAGATGATGTTTTTACATGTGCAAGTAATGAAAAATGAAAAATTTTAGGCATTGGATCAATTGGTAAGAATTCAATTATAATTGATGAAGTTTTATTAGGTTCTAGTTTAAAGTATAATTGAATATCAATTGGACAATTTTGTGATAAATGATTTCATATTACATTTAATATATATCATATTGTATAAGTAGAGCAAATGATAATACTTTAATTATTGATGATATATATATATATATATATAATATTTTTTTGATTGATCTTCATAATATTGATAATAATAAAAACCTTTTATGTTTAAAATTATGCACAAATGATGCTTAATTAGTTGAATAAGAGCCTATCTCATCTAAGCAAGCGCACACTCAATAAGATTTAAAAAAACTATACATATTAAATGGTTAACCTAGAATTCATTTCATGATTGATCATATGTGTAATGCATTGTTTAGACTAAGCATTCTAGAAAGAGTTTTAAGAATGTGTAATGCATTGTTTAGACTAGCATTCTAGAAAGAGTTTTGAGAATAAAAATATAGTGATAACCACTAGGTTATTAGAATTTCATCACATGAATTTATTTGAACTTATTAGTACTACTAGTTTAGGAGAAGAAAAGTATGATTTTATAATAATTGACAATTATTTGAGGTATTCAATTGTTGATATTGTTTTTAGCAAAAAAAAAAAAAAAATCTAACAATTTGCACTCTACTAAACACATGAATATATTAATTTCTAACAAATTGCACTCTACTGCTCACCTCATCAAAAAAGAAATCTATGTATCATCTGGTTTTATGAAACCCCTCAAGTAAAAAGAAGCTAAATTCTTAAACATTGAATGCCTTTTCATGTAATGGTTAGAATTTCATTAAGAAACTCAGTAGTTAAGCATGCTCATCCCAGAGAAATTTTGAGAAGAGTGACCTCCTAGGAAGTTACACCAACATGATAAAACCGCGAAGCCCTTAGCCTAAAGCAGACAATATCTCAATATTTAAAAATTTTGGATGTTACAAATTCAATGCAATTTCATCACTCTTTTATCTAAGAGTATGCAAAATCTTCATATAAATTAAGATATAACTCTCAATCTCTACCAACTAAGGTTGTATATCTATAAGAGTTAACACTTAAGGACACTTATGTGAATAATACCAAAAAAAAAAAAAAACTATAGTTTTTTTTTGAAACATTTAGGTCATTTAAGGCAAACTCACACACACAACGCATACACAAAGACTCGAACCCAAGACCTCTTAGTTGGAAGCATAAGCTCTCAACCAACAGGCCAAGATGAGCTGTGTAAGAACTATATTCCAATGGTTCCTTTTTTTACAGTGATAAATCAGTACAAAAGACCATTTTTGTTTGTAACAATTCTAAGCAATCAGAAAGCCATCTGTTTGCATTACAAATAACTTATGTGATATAAACTAAAGTAAAAGTTTTTTTCTATATATGAATGCTCTTTATTACAAACAGCTCATAACATCACTAAAAATGTAAAAGAAAGAAGGATTGTCTGCTTCTATAATCATCAATACCATACTGAGGATTGAGGCCTTAAATGCTGAGGGGGCTCACAATAAAGCAAGCAGCAATAAATAGATTGATACTCAATAGGTCATCCATGACCTGTTAATTACCTGTTAGTAACTGCAATAATGGTACTCTTCATGCCAGAAAATTAAGTACCAACTGGGTTGGTATAAGCTATCTCAATCTATGAATTCACTACTGACAGTTCAAATTTTATTGTCAATCCTCCAAAGCTAAATTTGGAGAACTCTGTATTTGGCTTTCCCTTTTTCATGATTTCAAATTTCAGATGCACCCCCTTTATATTTATGTAGGTATTCAATGAAATTTATATGGCTCTATCTCATTCATTTATGGGTGATTTATTTTGTTGAAATTAGGGGTGTTAATAAAGAATTTGACATGATAATCTGATACGAGACAAACTTCTAAAATTAAACTTGGGTCTGGATTGATTTGATTATATTTTGGGTTGAGACCATTATGAAATTTTAATTAAATTGAATTTCGAGTAGGGTTCACTCGGAGATTTGAAATTGACCTGATTGCTATTAGAGTTTGGGTTAAATAGGTCCGGATTGGGTTAAATGAGTCGGATAATAGTTAAACAGTTTATATTTGAAATAATTGGGTAATGTTGATTCAAAAAATTTAATGATCCATATAGCAATTGAGCTAAATAGTAATGTTCAGGATTGGCATGCCCAGGTTGAGACAAATATTTTGATAACTATAATAAATGGGTCAGATTTATGTCAAGCATATTTGGGTCTGGTCTGCATTAGGTCATACTCAAATACAATCTATCAACCTGAATTGATACCCCTGATTATAATTATTTAAAAGTTAATGGATCTCACTCCAAGAAATAATTTCAAGAATTTATTTTATTGAAAGTGGATGAAACCTTGTCCTTATTATTCAAATTCATATAAAAAGTTAAAATTTGTTTCACTATTGGAATTAGAATACTATGAGTCAATTTAATCGTAAATTCATGCACATGACTACATACGCTATGCTTTAAATTAGTGATGTAAACAAATCGAGTCAAGCTCGAGTCTCCTCTAATTTGAACTTAAGCTTAATTAACTAACCTAGTTCAAGGTTGAGCTCAAGCTTAATTCTACGAGTTCGAGTCGATGCACGAGCTGGCTTGTTCAAGAGAAAATGATTTTGATTTAAGTAATTATTACAATAAAATTATAAAAATGAGAAATTAGAAGATAAATAATAATCACTTGAAAAAAAAGTAAGATACAAAAATTTAAATATTTTAATAGCTTTATATTTAAACTCATGAAGCCTAATACATTTCAAATATTTTAATAGCTTTATATTTAAGTATAAGTCTTAATTAGGCCAAACTGTCAATCAATTGCTATCGTTCTACCCCAATTGTCACCCAGTTAGGTATTAGTCTTAATTAGGCCCAAGTGTCGACCAATTGGTATTAGTTTTTATCGTTCATGTTAGCAATCAGTCTTCCATCTAGTCTCCCTTACATGCAAATGCTATATTTTTGTCAATATCATGTATGAATGTAATAATTCATAGAATAGGAAAATCTACTAAATTTATTTACTATGCATTTACTTCAAAAAATTTATGACTTTCAACTTAATCAATGAAAATTCAATATATTCCTGACAAAATGTTCATATTGACGACATCTTTCATATACAAAAAATTATGCGATGAAAGTTTTACCAATACAAAATTATCCTCATTTTTCAATAATGAAAATACAAATTTGATCGAAAAAATATAAAAATATAAAACTATTGAAATCAGAAAAAATATAAAGGTTCCTTACAATGAGAAGAGCAAATTTCTTAACTTGATCAATTGTCAAAAATCACTCCGCAGCTTCTAAATCCTATTTTTTTCTGTCTCCTCACGTTCTCTCTTAATTCCCTTATTATGTTAGCCGATTTAATAAAGAGAAATGGTTAATGGCTTATTTAATGGTTTATATTAGTGACTTAGGATATTTTAAATTAAAATAATAATATAATATTATTTAATTATATAATTCAATCAGTTGTCAAGATAAAATTTATATAAATTTGTTTGGGACTTTAAAAGTTATAGAAAAATATTCATAAAATAGTTTATTTTATTTAAAAAAATGGATAAAATCAGATTGTAAAATGGACACCTGACTGTCCCAAAATTCCTGCTTGTACCGACAAATATCAATTTCTTAAAAATTTACACCATTGCTCAAAATTATGGAAAAATTAATTATAATTAAAACACTATAAAATCTATCTTATAGCGAATACGGTTTTCAAATTAGATTTATAATGATTGCTAAAAATTTATTTGTTTGAGTTCAATTATGGGCTATTATAATAGCTGAGCTGGCTCACGAGCCAGCTTGACGCACAACCTACTTTAAACCAATGAACATATCATTAAAATCAAAGCACGTAAACAGCAGGGCGAGATGATCAGCTATGTAGAGAAAAATTATCATTTTTCTTATATGATCTATTGCAATGTCATGTGACTAAAATGAAAATCAATTTTACATCTCAAACATTTTTATCAGCCCTAATCTCAAAGTAATATTCCCTCTAACACAATAATTAACTATATAAAATTGCACTATTAACTAAATTCAAAACAGCCTTATTAGAGGTAAATTGTGGCCCCTTAAATTGCTTAAATAATTGCCTAAGATCTAAGCTACATTTGATTTTTCTGCTCCATATGCTATGAAGGGGCCAAGCAACATCATTTCACCATCCTCTTTTAAATATCTTACTGAATCTCCAGCTATCATTTCTCTGTTACTCTTAATTAAATAATAATTAATCTCTTAATTATTCTCACTAATTACCTATGATCTCTCTGTTACTCTTATTTAAATAATAATGATTCTCTTAATTATTATCACTAATAACCTATGACTCTAATGAAAGAAACTATAGCTGCCAGTACTTACTCATCATTATGTGCCCTTTCTTTCCTTGCACTCCAAAGTGCAAACTATTTGCATGGCAGCATCACATCATAACTACTAATGCCCATTGACCCCATCAACTTCAATTATTAAAATATATATTAGGATATTGTAATTTATTTTATATTATGATTGTTGTGTGTTGATATGTTTACAATATTCGAGAAAGAATTTATCATCTTAGTGTTATATAAAAATTTCACACACATATATAAGTTGATAGCAAATCATAGGCGATATGAGATTTTTAATTTACGTGAAAAACTCGAGATATAAGTTGCTGATATTGACGTCGGTGGGAGATGGCTTTGTTGATAACGACGATCTTTGTCATTTGTGTCAAAGAACATGCATGCATTGACCATCTTAAGCACAATATTGATGAGCATTCATGTCGTAATTGGCTACAATAAGCCGTATGATTATGTTGGTATTGATGACATACATTTGTATTATGGGCGTTTATGAGTGTAAATGTTGTCATCAACAATAATAGGTAATAACCTTATTGGAGAGATGATGACCAGGAAAAATATGATTAGATAGCTGCAATTACTGGCGATTGATAATCACCAGATAGAGTTTTAGGATTCTTCATATTCACAAGCTCTCTCTAACTCAAGCTCACCTCTATGTTTGTTTAGATTGATGGTTTATTTATAGATATGAAGTTGAATTAATTTTGGTTATTTTCGTCAAACTCTCTAAAACTCTATTAAACAATATATTTGAACCCCTTGATCATGCACGATTCTTTAGATATTATAAATGACTTAGTGATATTGAAATTTAACAATTTTAGGCTCAATATATTCATCTAATTGTGATGCTTCGACTGCAAACACACATGATTCATATATCATTTAGTCTCGTAAATGTCCGATCTCATAGTCTATAACTTTATTTTTGAGTGTTTGATTTAGATCTATTTCTACTCAAATCAAGATACATCTGGTGCTTATATTATCGAAAAATTTGTTTAACTAGAAGTTTGGTGTAAAAATAGTTTAGATGCTTCTTAAAATTTATGGTTGACATTTATTGTCAAGATTCATGCTCTATTTGTTAAGTGTATTTTTGGTTATTTATCAATACTAAAAAGAATAACATAATAAATACAAAAATATCAAAATAAATAATAAAAATATATAGTTATCTTCTTTATTTTATTATTTTATAGGCTTATTATCATAATTGTTTTGTGATCCAATAAAAATGAAAAAAAAAGGCATTAATAAAAGAAAAATATATTTTTAATATATTTAAGATATGAATTAAAGATGAATATATAATTGTATTGCATAAATTTGACAATTACTTAGCTTCACTAAAATCCCATTAACAATGTATGATTTACTAATAAAATTCTAAAATTTTGTCTGAAATTTAATGAAATCTCAATAATGTTCAATATATTTTGACTTTATATATATGGTATAAGGCATTTCTCTTCCACCATCCCTATAAATACACTCACCTCCCATCTCCTCCCACTCCTACATCCTCCACAATGGCAAACCAACAACTCATACTGAGTCTCTCCGGCATCGACAATGATTCGACCGCCCTCTTCCAATCCTCCCCTTACCCCCTCTACTATATACAAAGCCCCTCCACCACCTCCCACTCTACCAATACCATCGTGACCGTCGCCATCCCCCCACCTTCCTCCTCCGACTCCGGCGCCTTCCTCTCTCCCACCTTCCCCCCTCATCATCATCATGACTCCACTCGCGGCCGCCTCACTCTCTCGCCGTATTCCTCTTCCTCTCGGGGCTCGAACAACGACTCATTCATCGAGGAGACGAAGCATGAGATGATTGAATTGAAGCGAGGAAGTAGCTCTAATGGAGTCGAGGACGGAGAGCAGGAGGTGGGTAGTGGAGAGATAGGGAGGAGAAGGAGGAGAACAAAGGGTTTAATGGAGAAGCTAGTGGTTTTGGATTCAAATGAGTCTTTGTTTTGTGTGGTGCTTCAGATTGGTTGGAGGATAACAGTGAGTTTGTTATTGGCTTTGCTTGTTTTCTTCTTGGCTACCAATCCTCCTAAGCCTGAGTTATCCTTCAAGGTTAATTTCATTTAAATATTTTAATTGAATTTTCCTATCAAATTAATTACATTTTTAATTTCAAATGCATGAATTACCGTCGGAACAGTTTTCACCGGAAAGAGGAAAATTTTGACGGATTTCTAGTATTATCAGCTGATTTTGTTCGCTGATAACATAGCATTTTCCTGTAGTGTCTGATATCCATTTTTTTTTATTTCCCTTGCACAGATTGTTAATGTTAGGCACTTCAGCCTTGGCGAAGGATTGGATGAGACTGGAGTTCCTACCAAAGTGCTTTCCTTTAACTGCTCAGTGGTCATGGAGATTGTTAACAAATCTAAGTTCTTTGGTTTGCTCATCTATCCTCCATTTATTACAAAATTAAAATCTAACTATCAATATTTTCAATAATACCACTCATCAGATCACTAAGAGCTCAACAAAGTCCTATTGAAATTTTCTAGCTTTTGCCAAATTCTGATTAAGGCTTTGTTTGGGACGGTTTTTTTCCTGCTTTCTAAAATGGAGTTTTAGTACAATTTTTTTTATTTTTGTACTCAAACTCCGTTTTAGAAAGCAATAAAAAAGCCGTCCCAAACGAAGCCTAAGGCTTCCTTTGGGGTGGTTTTCTTATTGCTTCTTAAAGCAGCTTTTTAATTTAAAACTTTTAAATTTTTTATTAAAAAACAGCTTTAAGAAGTAGTAAGAAAGTCGTCCTAAACGAAAGCTAAGTTGATCTAGTTTTTTTTTTATAGATATTAAATTTATAAATACGCATCATTTTTATGATATCTAAGCAATTCTCCCATAAAAACATAATGATAATTCATTTCATCACAATACGCTTTGTATGATACAAAGGATAAAACTACATGAATCATTTCTTTGTTTTTCAAAATACAACAACAGTTTTTGTTTGATCATTACTTTCAGAAACTTTTTATGTTAGAAAGTTGTTTCTACTGCTGCAGCTTTTAAAAAAATTACTTTCTCCACAATAATTTTATGACTACAACAACAACAACAACAACATCAAGCCTTTATCCCACTACGTGGGGTCGGCTACATCGAATCCTTTTTCTCCATTGTGTCCTATTAAAAGTCAAATTCTCGTTTAAATCTATTTTTATAAAAAATTACAGCCCTCTCAAACGAATCCTAATTCTAGAGATTTTGTTTCTTTCTTTAGAGCCAAGCAGCTTATGTTGAAAGCACAAGCTCTTCAATAAGGCAACTCTTCATTGGCCTGAAGAACAAGCCGATGTACGGTGCAGGGAGGAGCATGGAAGACTTGCTTGAATCAGAGCAAGGTTTATCACTAATGGTTCAAATTCAAACGCGATCATCATATCGAGTTTTTTGGGGTTTGATAAAGATCAAACACAATCATTTTGAAAACTGCGTTGTAATTCTGCAAGCAATGCATAATCCCAAACTTTACACTAAACTGCACAATAGCAGTTGCTCCCAGGCTTGAAGAACTCTACAGGAGAGAGCAGATGAAAGAGTTCTGTTGTTATTGTTTTGAGGAGAATTATGGACAGATTTTGGCTTTGTTTGGGACGGCTTTTTTACAGCTTTGTGAAGCTATTTTTTTAGTAAAAAATTCTCTTGAAAGCAGGATAAAAATAATAGTCTAAAGCTATCCGGCCCAAACGAAGCCTCCTCCTCTACAAAAGAGAGTCATCTGTGTGGTTAAAGGTTATTATTTGTGTGGTTCCTTTGTTTTTTGGAAGGCAATATTCTGTGGTTGAAATGTTGTTGAAATCGTATATATATAGCAATTTGAAGTTATGTGAAACCTCCTTTGATTGTTTGTTGATACAGATTGTTTTGAGAAAATGATGATTTTAATTTATTAGTTTTATTTTTAAAATCATATTAATTATTAAAACCTTAGGTTTATTTTATTGGTATCTAAATCTCACTAATTAAAAATTGAATAAGCATCATATTGAACAAATAATATACAACAACAACAATAACAACATCAAGCCTTTGTTCCACTACGTGGGGTCGGCTACATAATCCTTTTTCGCCATTGTGTCCAGTTAAAAGTCAAATTCTCATTTAAATCTAATAAAGAAAGATCATTTCTAACATTTTCTAACCAAGTCTTTTTAGGTCTACCTCTACCTTTTTTAACATAAGTCAAATATAATTCCTTAACTTTCCTAACCGGGTCATCGGAAGACCTCCGTTTAATGTGATCAAACCATCTATGGTGACTCTCTCTAATCTTATCTTCCACCGGAGCTACTCCAACCTTTTCACGTATATGCTCATTTCGTATCCTATCTCTAAGGGTCAAGCCACTCATCCACCTAAGCATCCTCATCTCTGCAATTAACACTTAACTTAGTATTATGCTTCTCTTTTAATGGCCAACATTCAACACCATAAAGTATTGCAGGTCTCAACACCATCTTATAGAATTTTCTCTTAAGTTTGAGGGGGACTTTTCTATCGCACAATAAGCCTGATGCATTCCTCCACTTCAACCATCCAACTTGAATTATGCTGATAATATCCCCATCAATTTCTCCATCACTCTGAACAATAGATCCAAGATATATGAAACGTGTACTCTTATTAATGACTTGATCGCTCAAAGTCACAATCCCCTCACTAGGTCTATTGCTACTAAAATTACATTCTATATATTCAGTTTTAGATCTACTCAAGAAAAAATCTTTAGACTCTAAAGTTGACCTCCATAATTCAAATTTACCATCAACTCCCTCTATAGTCTTATCAACAAGAAGAATATTATCAGCAAAAAGCATACACCAAAGTACATCCTCTTGCAAATATCTAGTGAGAAAATCCATGACTGAAGCAAAAAGATATGGACTTAAGGATGATCCTTCATGTAAAATTGTAAACCAACCGAAATAGGAAAATATTTGGTCAAACCACCTTGTGTTTGAACAAATAATATATAATAAAAAAATACTCATCTAATTTTTTATAACAAATCTTAAAATTATCAAATTTATTTTAAAATAACTATAATATAAATTTTAATTTATCATTTATATATAATATTCGTCTTAAAATAAATTTGATATCTTCCACATGCATTATAACTATTTTTTTTAATATCATTTTGATGATAATTGATACGTCACTAAAAATTGGTTTGATCGGGAACAAATCTTTAGGTATGTCTCAATTGGAAACTTCCAAAATCAAGTATGGACCATCTAAACTTTAATTTCAACAAACACATAGTCGAACTGAACGACTTGACGAGACAAACCCAATAACATCGAAATTGGTCCAATCCGAGACTATATGACTTAAAACATATTTGGAAGTTTTAGAATAGTAATTAAAAGATTAAATTATCTATAAATATGGTATGCTTATAGTCGAATAGTGCTGCTTGACAATATGAATCCAACAAGCCCAAGATTGCTTAGTTTTGGCATCATTAAGGCACTTAAATGCTTGATGAATGCTCCATGATCGAGGGAATCATTATGCGTTGTTCGATAGAGAACTCCAAATTTCCTTTGGATTTCCTCCATATTTACGAATCATGTCAGTCTCAAAAAATATAAATAGAGTCACTCTCCCTACATGAAGTGGACCTTTGGGACTCGAAGGCTTGAACCTTGGACTAGAGATTTACGAGAGCTCTGAGGCTTAAAGAATTTTGGAGCCCCTACCGAGCATCACCATCACATGAACCCTTACCGTTGTCTGACCCGACTAAGGTCCTCAGACTACCATTGCCCGACTATAGTCCCTGAACCACCATCGCCTGACCACGCTCCTAACATTTCTCCCGCTAACTATGGTCGTCGAAATACCATTATCAAACTATGTTGCTTCTAAATTTATTCTCCCACCAACTACGATCCTTTTGATAGGACTATAAAGAAACATAGTGTTCGATGAGCTGCTCATCGCTCGGCTAGATAAGAGCTCGTTTATGTTCATTTGATAAGCTAAATGATCAAACTTGAACACTTTTGATAAACACTCATTCGCCCATCAACTATGGTTCTTCTTACCACCATCACCCAACTATGGTCCCATCAACCTTTGTAGCCCAATTACGATCCTCGGACCATCATCACCCAACTACAATCATTTCGATCTACCCCACTCGTCAACAACAATCCTTGGAGCACCACACCCCATGATGGTCATTCTGACCTCTATCATCTATCGACTATAGTCCTTCAACCTCAGTCTCTCGAATACGGTTCTTCTGACCCTCATTGCCCACAAACAACGATCCTTCTAACCTCATTGACCGTCGTCTATAATCCTTCGACCTTAGTCACCTACCTATGATCTTTCTAAACCTCATTGTGTAACAACCCTAGTTTTGAATAATATGAATTTTCATATTTTTTTTTAAAAGCTGCATGGATAGTGATGCTAAGAATCTATAGAAAGTGGAGCCTCAGTGTTATAACTCTCTATTATACAACAAATCTTGAATCACATGCAACACAACAGTGACGGGTCACTTAGGCGCAGTGGTGTCAGTCACTGAAATGAGTTTATATATATATATTTTTCTCTCCACTCACCTCACCCATTAGCTACGATCCTTCCAACCTCTTTCATCCGTCAAGTATTGTCCTTCGAACCTTTGTCACCAGTCCACTACAGTCCTTCTTACCTTCGTCGCCCGCCAACTACAGTCCATTGAGCTCATTCGCCCACTCGCTCGACTACTATCATTGATCTTAGTCGTCCAACTATGATCCCTCTGACCCCCAGTCATCCGATTACACTCCCTCGGATCTCCGTCTGACCTACATCACTTGACTACAACCTCTCTTATCTATCTCCCACATATTATTGTCCTTCTGATATTCGTTGCTAGCCGACTATAATCCTCGAACCACTGTTGCCTGATTGCGATCCTCGGACCATTATTACCTGATTAAGATCCTCATACCATCGTTGGCCATACGATCTTATCGACCAAATTAACATGCCAACATTCTCTTTAGAACAACTCTCATGCCATTTAATTCTTCCAATTCCAAATATATAATATATTTTATATGCTACATGCGGCAATGCATCATTTGTAACCAATGACAAACACTAGTGATATTATTTCAACTGGGTAATGCCCCATGATTTTTTCTCTTTTTAGGATTTCTAGGTAAAAATTTGATATCTCATATGAGTCATGCACCTCCTTTTATTTGTTTGTGTGTTGAATATTCATACAAAACTAAAATGCTAAACTCTCTATTTCTCTACCTCCGCAAATGTTTCAGCTTGCAATAATAATATTGTTATAATGATATTAATATCAAAATAATATTTAAGGAAATAGTTATACTTTTAAGTTATCTTCTTTATAGTTTTAATAGTGATAAGAATCAAAATGATCCCTTGATTCTCTAAGAAAAACTAAAATAATCTTTGAATATTCAAAAGTCTTTTTAGTTTCTTGAGTTTTGAAATAAAAACCTAGATGATCAATAAAATGACTCATATGATTCCTATTGAAAGAGTTAATATGCCAAATAGATAATTTTATAGAGTCAATGATTATTGTGATCCCTCATAAAAAATTTGTGAGCAATTCTTTCCTTTTTTTTCTTCTCATTTGTAATATCCATCAATATACTAATGCTTTTCAAGGAGGGGAAAATATGATGAGCTTTCCCTGAGTTTTCTTTTAGAGATGTTCATCCATCCTCGGGAACTCTCCCAAATCCAAGCCCACATTACAAAAACCATAAAGCCCAATTTTATTAACACCCTCCTAAGAACGTTAACTCTCTCCAAAACCCCACAAAAAGTCCTTCCAATCTACAACCTGATGCTCCTCTCCCCTTCCCACCACGACCACTTCACCTTCACATTCGCCCTCAAAGCCTGCACTTTTCTGACCTCCTCCCTCATCCAAAAGGGCCGCGAGGTGCACGCTTACGCTCTCAAATCCGGCCACCACTCCGACCTCTTCGTCCAGAATGCCCTCCTCGCGTTCTACTCCGCCACCTTCGATCCCGACGCTTGCCGTACAGTCTTCTCTGAGACCTCATCACCGGACGTTGTCTCTTGGACCTCCCTCGTGTCGGCATTCGCGAAGAATGGTTTCCCAGCTGAGGCGCTCCTCGCCTTTGCTTCTATGGATGTTGATCCGAATGAAATGACGCTTGTGAGCGCTTTGTCGGCGTGTTCCCGGCTTAAAGATGGCAACTTGGGGAAAATCCTGCATGGGATTTGCGTTAGAAGGTTTGGTGGACATGGACGAAATGTTATTTTGGACAATGCGTTGTTGGATGTGTGTTTGAACTGTGGTGCCTTCACTGATGCAGTTCAGCTGTTCAACGTTATGCCCCATAGAGATGTTGTGTCTGTAACTACTATGATTTGTGGCTATGTGCAGCATGGAAAGTACGAAGAAGCTATAGCTATCTTTGTAGAACTAGTAAGGGGTGGAGAAATAGTACCTAATGAATTGACTGTGGCTTGTGTCTTGGGAGCTTGTGCTTCCGCAGGGATTTTGAGGCTAGGAAAGTGTGTGCATTCCTACTCGCTTAGGAGTGGCATTGATGTAGATGGTATTGTAGGTAATGCTCTCATCCACATGTATTCGAAGTGTGGCTCCATAGGGGTGGCTCTTTGGATCTTTGGTGGACTTCTATGCAGGGATTTGGTTTCCTGGTGCACAATTATAAAGGGAATGGCGACAAATGGAAAGCCTAAGCATGCCTTGCAATTGTTTGCTTTAATGTTGTGTTACGGTGTTCAACCAGACAATGTAGCCTTTCTTGCAGTGATGACTGCCTGCTGTCACGCTGGCTTAATTGAAGAAGGCTTGATGTTCTTCAGGGCGATGCGCGAGGTTTATGGCGTCCTTCCAGAAAAGGAGCACTTTACGTGCATAATTGACGCTTATGGTCGAGCTTCTTGTTTAAAGGAAGCAGAGGATTTTTTTCTTGGTATGCCAATGATGCCTGACAAATGTGTGTGGGGAGCTTTAGTGAGTGCTTGCAAGATACATGGCGCAGGTGAGGTTGTGTATGAGCGAATTCAAAAGAGGGCGCTACATGCTGGAATGACTTTAGGGGGAGGAACTTATGCACTTCTATCCAACATGCTGGCTAATGCTGAGAAATGGGATGAGTCTAACAATGCTAGGAAACAATTGCGCACAAAGAGGATTAGTAAGCTGGCTGGCTATAGTTGGACTGAACTTGCTTGATCAAGGAAGTTTGATTTTTCTAATGTTGGAATATCAAGTTGCTAGAGCTTCCATTGTAATGCTCTCATGGTTGACAAGTGTGGCAGCTTGTTTGTATGACAACCTAATTTTGTTGACTTAAAACTATTCAAAGTTACAAAGGTTGGTCTATGAAGCCGAATTTCAAGGTACGAGTTTATGTGCATTAGATGATTTTACATTGCAATCAAAGCTCATAACATTCTATCATAGGAGTTTACTTCGGAACATCAAGAGCAATATGACAGAAGCTGAAGTAATCGGCATTGCATTTTAGCTAACTGATGAACTATTCCAGGTAACTCGAAGCATCTTTCTCGGGCATGTTTTCTCATTAGAAAAGTTTGGATCCTCAGCAGATACCTGAAATCTTTTCTCTGATGTGCCAGCTTATTTTCAGACGAGCATTATTAAGATCCTGGAATATCAATTTTAAAGCAGTGAGAACAGGAGCAATATGACTTGAACTGATGCAATCAGCATTTCATCTTACTTGGCTGGTGAATTATTCCCAGAAGATTGAAGCATCGGTCTTCAAAAAGGTATTTCTCTTTTTCTTGTTGCTGTAGCATGTTTTCTCATTAAAAAAGGGATCCTTAGTAGATACTTGAAATTAGTTCTTGGATGGACCATGTTACTTTCAGATGAACATTATTAAGATCCTGAAATTAGCTAGGAAATTGAACCAAATCAAAATTTCTATGTGAAAGGAACAGGTTCAATTTACTTAATTGTATACTCACCTGCTATTAGCAACATGTATTAGATAATTTGAATATACTCAGGAAAGGTGTTAGGGATGGAGGGTTGACCACTGTTAAGTCGGTTCAGGAGGAACTGACTCAACCGGCCCAACAAGTGGGGGAAGGGGGGGGGGGCTTTTAAGCCTTAAAGGGATTTTTTTATTAGAATATTTAGGCTATAAATAGGGATGAGAGGGGAGGGTTAGGGTATGCTTGATTATTGTTATCTCTTGAAATCTTTTTGGGTCTTGGGCTCTAGGCTTATTGTCTAGAGATTAGGAGAGAACGATCCTCCTCTCGAATTGAGGATCAATTGTATCTTTGCTTTATGTTTGCTTGCTTTGTTCTATATAATAAAAACTATTGTTTTGAGTTGATTTCATTGATGATTTTGTGTATTTTATTGCTGTTTTTACCAATGTATTGTTAGGGTTGCTTGCGAACTCAAGTATTTCTGGATTACTTGCAAACTCAAGTATTTCCTATCAACCACCTATATTTTCTAATAGTTGATAAAACCTATTCTAAGTAGTCTGGATAACTTTAATAATGTTGTTGACATGGTTCCATTCAAAACTTTCAATTGAAATTTACTAGGTGGAAAACTTGCTTTTCTCTGTTTATCATCAATGAATTTATTTAATTTTATAGCTTTTTGACTAATAAACATTGGCAATACAGAAAGCATCTATAAGGTTGATACTGTTTGTTGTCATAAATGGTCTAAATACACATGCTTATCTTGTGACTGCTAAAAGTTTTTTAAATATGAAATGCTCAAGTATTGTAAGCACCTTGATATTGCCCTTGGCTTACATTTAGTTAACATAAAAAATGTAAATGAGGAAGAATAAGATTTTTTTTTTTTTCACACAATGGAGAAAAAGGATTCATGTAGCCGACCCCACGTAGTGGGATAAAAGCTTGATGTTGTTGTTGTTGTTGTTTTCTTAGAAATCAATTATTCTCTCCTTAGAAATTAGAGCTTCTTCTCACATCCTCTTATCAGCATCCTACTTCAAAATTAGACTATTTGAAATAAGAGTTCCTTTTGAAATCGCTCTGTTTCACGAACATTTCTTTCTTTTTAAAATCTTTACCGTTAGCTTTTGAAATCTATAGATCTCTACAACAGCAAATTGTGTTGATATATTGCCCATAGAAAGAGTTTTTAACAACTTCATCTTCAATCACATGCTTTGATATAAGAAACTTTGACACTAAATTTTACCTCTATGCACCTTTTATTTTGTTTGCGTTTGAAGTTTAGTTGGCGACTTGCTATTGGGATTATGCAATGACAAATAATGTTTGGTGTCCTCATCCCATTATTGCATTGTCGAAAAAAATTAAATAAATAGGAGTAGAAATCATTTTCATAAAAAATTTGGATTCAAGCAAAGATATGCACATGTATGCTGTTATGACCACCAAACTCATATTGGTTGGTGATACATCATCAAATAATTTTTGTGATCGGGCACAAATTTCAAGGCAAGTTTGAATTGGAAACTTCCGAAATTAAATCGGGTACCATCCGAACACCCATTTTAGCAAACTGACAGTCAAACTGAATGTCTTGAAAAGACAGACCCAAACTACACCTAATTCTACCAAATTCGAGCGCAAATGGGTCAAAATCAAGGACCCAAAGTGCATTTGAAAAATTCAGATCATAATTTGGACAGCCAAATGATTTTCAAATGTGACATGCTTATAATCGAATCGAGCAGCTTGATGAGATGAATCCAACGAGACCAAGATCATATAATTTTAATATCATGAAGACACTCTAATACTAGATAAATTGTCCACGATAAAGGAAGTCGATATCTCGGTTGTCCATTCAAAACACTATTCGTAGCTCTTGATCATCTTCCTATTTACTAGTCATGTCACTCCCTGAAGATTATAAATAGACACCTCATTTCTCACTGAGGACCAAAATAAGTAAGTGAGGAAAGGAAGGGAAATCAAAGTTTTCTTGCCACCACTCCTGCTCGACCATCGCTCGGCCTGACCACCAGTTGTCGTCGGACTTTCGCCCAGGCATTAACAAAAGCCAGATTTATGCCTGGCCACCGACCTTAGCCGGACTTCTTAATACAAAATGTTCGTCACTAGATTTCAATTCGACGGTTGACTATTGTAAGTGATTGTTCTCAAGTTTAAGGACGAATCAATCATTTGTAATCTATTCAAACACTAGTGGATTTATTTCAACTGGGTATGACCCTGTGTTCTTTCCCTTTAGAACTTTTCATGTAAAAAATTATGGTGTTTCTACTCTCTCAATTTATGAGATGGATATTCGTGCAATGCTAAGATGTAAAATTTAATACTTTACCGCTGCAAATATTCTAGCCCACAACAGTTGACTTTATATAACTTATTGATAAAATCATCAATTTTCATTCATGTTGGAACATCACTTGAGGCACTATCCATCATTTCATAATCTTCCTTAACCATTCAAAATTAACCTATGAAGTTGGAACATATTCAACCAAGAATGCAATCCTTCTTATGTAAGATTGGGGCAATGATTGGCTTATACAAGTTTCTGGTGCATGCAATAACGTTTCTATAATGTGCTCTTCATAGCAAGTTTTCCTATATGACCTAAAGTCTATTGAACGACAACATTTAATTCTTTTAATTTACATATTCAAAAATAAATTTAAAAAATATACGATCTAATAGGCATACTGATCAATCAATCTATATTATCTTTAATCAATGTAAATAGATATTATGTTGCATCAGTTATATTGTCAGTGTTATATGTCTGTGTGATCTGAGTGGCAATATATTCATGTTGTGGTCATTAAAGTGAATTACATATGCTTCTCAATACATAACTAATATATCCTATTTTCAAGGTTGTGAAAACTGAATCAGATATTGAACTGGAAGAAGAGGTTCAAGATTCAATAGTTAGACAGGAGGAATGCATCGGGCTTGTTGTGTGATAGAAAGTCCCCCTCAAACTTAAGGGAAAATTCTATAAGATGGTGGTAAGACCTGTAATGTTTTATGGTGTCGAATGTTGGCCATTAAAAGAGAAGCATAATACTAAGTTAAGTGTTGCAAATGATGAGGATGCTCGGGTGGATGAGTGGCTTTACCCTTAGAGATAGGATACGAAATGAGCATATACATGAAAAAGTTGGATTAGCGCCAGTGGAAGATAAGATTAGAGAGTCGCCTTAGATGGTTTGGTCATATAAAACGGCAGCCTTCTGATGACCCAGTTAGGAAAGTAAAGGTGTTAGATTTGACTTATGTTAAGAAAGATAGAGATAGACATAAAAATACTTTGTTAGAAAATATTAGAAATGATCTTTTTTTATTAGATTTAAACGAGAATTTGGTTTTTAATAGGACACAATGTAGAAAAAGGATTCATGTAGCCGACCCCACATAGTGGGTCTTAATGTTGTTGTTGTATTGTGTCCTATGAAGAGTTAAATTCTCATTTAAATCTAATAAACATAAGTCATTTTTATTTATTTATTTATTTATTTTGACATAGGTCATTTTTAATACTCTCTAATCAAGTTTTTTTAGGACTATTTCTACATTTCTTAACATAGACCGAATCTAATATATATCTACTCTCTTAATCAGATCATCGACAGACTGACGTTTTATGTGATCAAATCATCTAAGATGACTCTCTCAACCACTCTCTTATATCAAAATATATTCATGTAAATATCAAGACATATGATACTATCATTTCAAATGAATATTACTTATTTTATATAATCACTAAATGGGGGTATTTTAGGATTAGAGTATTGATGAATTCTTATGTAGCATTAATGACCTAATAAATATACTTTGTTAAAAATTGACTTGTTTTTAAACTATTCAAAATACATGCAATGAAATGACATAAATTTAGCTTGTCCTAAATGTACATAGGATGAAAAAGTGTGAAAGCTTGCTAGATAATCTGCATAAATATCCTTAATAAATTACAACACAAACATAATTATGGTTTCATTTGGAATGGCTTTTTTACTTCTTAAAGCAGCTTTCTGCTTTCAAAAAATTATTTTAAGAAACAGTAAAAAAGTCATCCCAAACAAAACATATATATATTATGCAACTGCTAAAAAAACTAACTTTGTTGATGGATGTTTGAAAGAGGAGCAATTATTACGTCCGATCAAATCCGAACATATTCGAATGTATACCGAGCAATACTGAGTGTTCAATACCGAGTTTTAGGCGATGTGGCGCGTGGTTATTGGTCGATGAACACATTCGATGACCGGACGTAATAATTGCTCTTGAAAAAGAGTGGGGGAGGAAATTAAGGAGAATGGAGTTATGGAGAGAAATGGAGATTGTTGTTAGGAGAGATTGGTGAGGGTTGATAATGTTAGAAGAGGGTGGATAAATGACATGAGAGAATGAGATTAATATGAGTAGGGAGGAGACATTCAGTTGTTGTAAACCTATTTTAAGGAGCAATGAACACAATTTTTAACCATTGTGTGGCAAGTTTCGTTTGAGATAGTTTTCTTACTGTTTTCTAAAATACTTTTTAGTATAAAAAATTTTATTTCAAAAAGTTTATTTACTACAAAATTGCTTAAGAAAGCGGTAAGAAAACTATCTCAAACGATGCATGAGGTTTTGTTTGTGACGGCTTTCTTAATGCTTAGAGCAGCTTTCTAGTATAATTTTTTTGTACTAAAAAGCTGCTTTAAGAAGCAGTAAGAAAGTTGTCTTAAATAAGGCTTCATTTTTTTGGCTTTTTTCCTGCTTCTTAAAACATCCTTCTAGTACAATATTTAAAATTTTTGTACTAAAAAATCACTTTACGAAGTAGGAAGACAGCAGTTCCAAACGAAGCCTAAGTTTATTCGAATCAACCTTAAGCTATGGTGCAAATTTAATTTTCTTTTAGTTTTAAGTGGGTAATTTTTTATTTTTTATTTTTTTGAATATAATTCAAATTAACTAAATATTATTATGACCATATATTATGTATAGTCTAAAATATAGTTAAGAGGAATGTTTTTTGTTTTCTCAATCTTCGACTCTTCATTAACAAATTTGAGTTTCTAAATTTTAAAATAATTAAAGAACAAAATTTTTATTCTTTTTTATTTATTAATGTCTCTTAATTATTTTAGTTAAATAATAATATATTCATATTCAGTTATATAATTAACAAAGGCCGCGGTGTAGAACCAGGTAAACGAAGAAAGAGAGAGCGATCACGAGAGAGAGAGAGAGAGAGAGAGAGAGATTTCGAGAGAGATCGAGAGAGAATTGGTGGATTGATTTCTGCGTCGGCTTCCTCTATGCTGGAATTGGTCTTCGCAGCGGCGCTATCGGCGGCGCCTCTGACCCTTTACATACCGCCGGTGAGGAGTCTTAACCCCTTCATTGAGAAGATAGAGTTATTCGTCAGGGAAAACTCTGGATTATATACCAATCGTGCCGTTCCCCTACTCCGGTTAGGTTTCCGTCGCATTTTCACCGCTTTCTTCCAAGCACTCTCAGTTAGAGTGCCGATCTATTGAGGGGATTTCACTTCTCCCTGCTACGGATCAAAAATCGATCTGTATTTTATCTTTTCTTGTTCCCTTTTTTCAAATCCCTTTCTACTGCACGAATGGTATTCTATCTTTCAATCTGGGTTGAATTCTAGGTTTTAGTTTCAAGAATGTAAAAGATGAATTTTGTATATTGTTTGTGTATTGTGGATATTCTGTGTGTGAATCTGATCGCATTTTGGGGGATTTAAGATGGTTTCTGTTGAATTTTCTTTTTTTAATGTTTTGTGATTTGGCTCTGGAAAGATTGAAGCTTTATTAAGATTTTTTTTTAGAAATTTGTTGGGTTTTCTTGGTTTGATTGTTGGTAACTTGGTATTGTTGTTCTTCACAAATTCCATTCACAAATTCCATTCACAAATTCCAAGACTTAATGTTCTTTTTTTCCTCTTTGTTCCTTCTCTTTCGGTAAGAAAAATTGCATGAATATATGCAGATGAATTTCTTTTCTAAAATTTGAATTTTTTTTCTTGACAAATTTTGCTCATGACATTTTGAAGATATGCCCAAAGTTAAATTATTTAATGATTTAGTTGGATATTAAACTTTTATCATAGAATGATTTATGTATTAACAATAACAAAAATAGGATAGAATTGGCTCTCTGGAGAAATGAATGTATTGGTCTGTCTTTAAATAAGCTTAAGAACTATCATATTTGGGGGAAAAAATCTATGGTTTGTTTCGGTGATCTTTAACTCATATTGGCAGATGCATTTGATAAGATTGATTAAGGGGTCATTTGATTTGTTGAAAAAGAAATGCATAGTCGAAGGAATATAATGTATGTGAAATATGTTAGAGTTGTTTGGTTGCTTGTAAAATAAAATAAATGCATGAGTTTAGTTTTTAGTGTTTGCTTTGAAGCAAAATGAATGCAATATAAAATCTTGCAGTAGTGGTAGAGATGAGAGTCTGTAAACTTTTAGTTGGTGGCAGTAGTGACCCGCAATTGTGGGTGGCTGGCGACAATAATGATGGGCAAGAGACGGGTGCTTGCAAGGCAGAGATTGGATGGCCGTGACAGGGAGCTATGGATGGTGGCAATGAGGATGGCTTGCGGTGTAGTCGAAACTCGGCTAATGTAGTTGAGTTTTGAATACATCACAAATGACTTCTAGCGCTTGTTTTGACTACATTACATCAAATTTAGCTAATTTATTGCATTCATTTTACTTCAAATCAAACATTAATATTTTCAAAATCCTTGTATTTGGAACATTTTACACCCATTTTAAATCAAATCGACCTTAAGAGTCAATTTTATTTGACTTGAGTCTTGAAATAATTTTGAGCAGGGCTATCTCAAGTTGAGATTATTTATTGGCTCAAAATAGAAGTCAATTTAGAATCAATTTTGAGTTGATTCAAGATAAAGAATTTAAACAAGATTGAATTATTAACAAATTTTGACTTTTATGTACCTATACTTGAAAAGAACAGCTTGTCAAGATAATTCCCAAAAGTCTAAAATCTTATCAAATTGAGTCCGTTTAATCATCAAAAATTAAAGATTGTTAAAAAATTTGCTAAAGTTGCACTGTTAGTCCTACATTTCCTTCATGGAATCTTCACCTGTATGATATTAAGCTCAAACATGTTATATGGCTGAATGCAATCATCATTGCCATTGCCACCCCTTCAATTTTTCCATAATTTGGCCACTCTTTTGATCCTTCAATTGGCTTCTATTGTGGGACGAGCTCGAGCTCGAGTTGCTTTCTGATTAATGAGCCAAGCTCAATAAGGCCTAACTCGATTTGACTCAACTCGTTTACATCACTACACATAACACATACGTGAGACTCGAATCCAAAATCTCTTGATTAGTAGCTAAAGTTCTGTACTAACATATCAAAATGAGCTGTCTTGAGCAAGTTCTTCCGAAGCCTTATGGCATCTCCAATGGAGAACTCCATTTTTCGCGCAAAATACAGCAAAGCTGCAAAATGCCGTGGTGCTGCCAATCAAATTGCATTTTAAGTACTTCTGCGAAGGTAACGATCATTCTCCCTTTCACGTGTTTTTCCGGTTGAGAGAGCAAAATAGCGTAGGTGAACAGTGCAACGCCAATATTGGCGTCGCATTGTTCACTCGCAAGTAAATGACGGAAGATTTGATGTTCGACTGGAGCGACCGAACGATGCCATACACACGTTTGACGTTCGGCTGGAGCGACCGAACGACGCCATACACACATTTGACGTTCGGTTGGAGATGCTCTTAGTGAGTAAGTGCCAAGTTGGATTGATACCACATGAGCGAAGTCAACTTAGAGAAGCCAACGACTTCGCTCAGGTCAGTAAATGTTCAATTACAAAAAATTATTAACAATGCTGACACTATTATATATCATTTTTTGAAATTTTCGTGTAAATATTAAAATTCGAAAAAAAAATCTGAACTGAATTTTTTTTCTCTTTTTTATCAAATTTATAACGGTTAGATCAAGGCACCTGCAAACAAACAATTTATGGTTTTTTTGGCCCTCACAAGCGTAAGGTTTTGTCTCTTAGCGTCCAAAAAATATCGTCAAAGGCCCACATCTGTATTTGTCCTCATTTTGTGTCTTTGATTTTTTTTTTAGCATGAAGCATGACTATTATATATAAAATTATTATAATAAATTTTTATTTTTGAACTTGGAATATAGGTTTCCTTACATGTAAATTAATGGAATAAATAAATATTATAATCGATAAGAAGATAAATATTCTTTGCATTCAGTAAACTAAATGGATTGGAGATAAGTCTAAGGAGATTGATAGTTTATGATTTAAATTATAATATTCTAGTATTAGTCGTATTAAAAATGATGTATGTGTGATTATAAATATAAAGTTTGAAGGATAATATTGTAAAAATTAATAGAATTGGAGATATAGTTATAGCTTTAAAGATTGTTGTTTAGGGTTTAGATTATTAATATTATAAGTTATTATACTTCTCAAGTAGGTAAAGAGGTAGATGATTAATATTATAAGCGCTTACAACTCTTGAAGAAAGAGTTTTTATTTGAGGAGATTTAAATGGACATGCTAGTAGAGAGGTGAATGATTTTAAAAGCATTCATAGTGGCTATGACTTTGGAGCGACTAATGAAGGTGGTAAGATCATATTATATTTTTCTTTAGCTTATAATTTTATAATTGTTAATATCGTATTTAAGAAAAGAGATGAGTTTCTCATCATTACAAGAATGGATGTAGTAAAACTCAGATTGATTATTTTTTTATAAAAAAAAAATAGATCGTTTAAATTGCAAAGATTATAAAATTATTCCAAGTAAAAATTTAGTTTCAGACTTTAAGAAAATTATGAATAAAGTAAATTGTTATTCTAGGATTAAATGTGGGTATTTAAAGAATATTAATAAAAATATTTTTGAAAGTAAGATTACATATCTTAAGATTTTTTCTATGCATGAGGATACTAATGTTATGTTGAAAAAAGTAGCTAGTGATATTAAGAATGTTGCAAAATATATGCTTGGGGTATCAAAGGAAAAAACTACTAATAATAAAAATAGTTGATGGTGGGATCAAAATGTGCATTAAAGGATAAAAAATAAAAAATATATGTTTAAAAATTAATTTTACTGTAAATTTTTTTATAATTGAGAAAGATATAAAGAGACCCTTAAGGAGCCTTAGAAAGCAATTTGCAATGCAAATACTTTAGCTTTCAATGATTTATATAATATATAAGATATTAAGAGGGTGAAAGATATATGTATATGTTAGCTAAACAAAGAGATAGGAGAAGTAATGATTTAGTTCAAGTGAAGTGTATTAAGGATGAAGATCAAAAGGTATTTTTATTAGAAGAGGGTATTCAACAAAGATGGATGAGAAATTTTGCTAAACTTTTCAATAAAAATAATGAGAATGCGATTGAATTTAATGACCTTAGCATCCTAAATGAAAATAAAGATTTTTTTTTTGTATCGGCGTATTGGTTAAATTGAAGTTAAAAGAGGCTTTAAAGAAAATAAAGTGTGAAAAAGCTGTTGGACTTGATGATATTCCAATAAAAGTGTGGAAATGCTTAGGAGATGAAGAAATTTATTAGCTTACTAAACTTTTAATACTATTTTAAAGACTAAAAAGATGTTAGATAAGTGGAGAATGAGTGTGTTGATTCCTATTTTTAAGAGTAATGGTGATCCACAAGATTGTATGAATTATAGAGGAATTAAGTTAATGTGTCATACTTTAAAATTATGTGAGAGTTATGGAGCATAGGTTGCGGCATGTCAATAATGTTTCTCAAAATCAATTTGGATTCATGCCAGGTAGGTCTACTATGGAAGCTATAAATTTATTGAGAGGTTTGATGGAGAAATATAGAGAGAATAAGGAGAAATTGCATTGAGTTTATTGATTTAGAGACTTTGATTAGTCTTTTACTAGAACAAACTTGGGTTAACCTAGTTTGAGTTAACCTATACTTCGATTAGTCTTTTACTAGAACCCTACCTTTAGATGCATGTGCCTAGACCAAATTTTGCCTAATCTTAATTTTTGACCCAAATGGGCCCAATCTACCCCATTTGGCATGTTTAACCAACAACCTAAATTGATAATTAAGCCTATGTAAAGTTGATATCTAGTATCCATAAGGATCTAAACCAAGACCCAAATTGATTAACTTTGTGAACTTAATCCTAATGAACCCAACTTGACCTAATAGCATCTACTTGAAGTAATTAACCCAAATTGACCTTAATGTTAGACCCTTGGCTCCTCTCATTATGTTAGTCCCAATAAAGAGAGCACTCGGGTTTCATTTGGAATGATTTTTTTACTGCTTTCTAAATCTAATTTTTAGTACAAAATTTTTGATTTCAAGAAATAGATGTACTAAAATATTACTTTAGAAAGTTGTATCAAACAAAGCTCCAATCACTTTTTTCACCAAGCCTATTTTGATTAAGGCTTCGTTTGAGAAGACTTTTTTATTGTTGATTAAAATGGAGTTTTAGTATAAATATTTTACGGAGGAGTTTTAGTACAAATATTTTAATTTTTTAATAAAATTCTATTTTAAAAAGCAATAAAAAAACCATCCCAAATAAAATATAAGTCCTTGCATAGCTCTGTTTTATTGTGTTTATTCACATCAATACTTTTGAGGTGCTGATGCAATTTTTTATAAAATATTTATTAAGTTATTGTAGATAAAATAAAATTTTTAAATCTATTATGAGTATTATAAATATATTTTTTAAAGATAAAAAATATGTTTTTTTATATAAATATTTAGGCGCGGATGCAAGTTTTAATGTTTTAGATAATTTTTTTTTTAATAAACCTCTGCTATAAAACTATTTTCAAACTAATTTTTAAATAAACCCTATCATTTTTTATTTTAAACGAAGAGGGATGATATCCTATCTTAGGGGTGTCCATTCTGGTCAACGGGTCGGGTCGAGTCGAATCCGATTTGACCCGCCTATAAACGGGTTGACCCTAATCCGATCCAGTTTTGCAAACGGGTCAGGTTTGTTAACACGAACCCGACCGGTGTGGGTCGCCGGGTTGACACGGCCCGACTCAAATATATGCGGAGCCGAGCGATGCGGACGCGGGACGCCTAGAGCGCAGTTGTGCAGGTTGGATAGCGTGGATGCAAGACACTTGGAGCCTTGGATTGACAGGCAACGGCGGCCACTGATGCATACAGCAGACTCCACCCTATGCCTCACGAGGATGCGACGTCGTGATTTGACGCGGACGTGACCTGGCGAGCACTCGAGCAGCGCGGACACAACCTAACAGGCACTTGGGCAGCGCAGATGCGACCTGAGCACTGAGCAGCAGATTTGCAAAGCAGGTCATTTCGGGTTGACCTGACACCCGACCCACTTTTCAAACGGATCAGAAATTCGAACCCGGACCCGACCCGTTTCACAAACGGGTTGACCCAAACCCAAATTTTTTCGGGTTAAATTCGAGTCTGATCAAAAGTTGACACCCCTATCGTATCTATTCCTTATCAACTTCTTCCATGAAAGAAGAGGGTTTCGAATTCTCTTTTTCTTTATCAAAGTTTGACAATTTTTCTCCGTTGGTGGCTAAGTATTATAGTTGTTTGGAATATTTTTAAATTTACCGTATTTTAAAATATAGACACTTTGAAAATATAAATATTTGATTGTATCAAAGATTCAAAAGTAAGTTAAAAAAAAATGGAGTAATTGAAATTTTGTTTTAAGTGTATTTTAAAATTGATCTAATGTTAAAAAAAAATAAAGCGATGATCTATTTGGTAAAGCTTTAATATTTTATAAAAATAATTATGAAATTGTTATAAAAAATAATTTTTTAAAAATTATTATAGATATTATTAATACGAATATGTGGGCAAATTATTGGGTCAGGTGACCGAACGCAGAGATAGGTTCGGATAATAATAAAATATTATTTTAAAATTAGCGCAACTAAAGCGCAACTAAAGCGCAACCAAAGCGCAACTAAAGCGCAACCAAAGCGCAACTAAAGCGCAACCAAAGCGCAACTAAAGCGCAAGTCAAAAAGCGCAACTAAAGCGCAAGGTGACGCGGCAAATTTTTATTGGTTGTCCGAACTTATCTTTTGGCTCCGGTCACCTGACCCAATAATTTGCCCTTAAATAGGTGATCTTATCCCCTTCAATCTCAATAAAAAAAAAAGCCTCATCATTTCCAATTTTCCATTAGGGTTAGGGTTAGGGTTAGGCACCGTCAAGAGGATTTTACCTTCGAACTCAACCGAACCACGAAGTCTCCAGGCACGGGGGCTCAATCCTCTCTCTCCGATCAGCAACACCCACCATCTCCTTCAAGCTATATGAGCTCCTCCTCCACCAACCGCCGACTGCCCTCCGCCGGCCAGCGACCTCGCGCCGCTGCCACGAACCGACAAGAATGGGTTCCCCGCAGCTCCGCCCCTTTACATCATTACGATCAACCTCAACCCCGACCTTCCAGACGATCGGCGACGGATAACACATCCGTTCCGCAGTTGGTCTACGAAATCCAGGACAAGCTCTCCCGTGGGACTGTGGAGTGTATGATCTGTTATGATATGGTTCGGCGATCTGCCCCGATGTGGTCCTGCCCCGCCTGCTACTCCATCTTTCACCTCCACTGCGTACGTAAGTGGGCACGCTCCCCAACTTCCGCGGCAGATCCTACCCCCACCTCCTCCGGGGATTGGCGCTGCCCTGGGTGCCAGTCCCCTCAGTCCATTCCGGCGGGTCAACTCTCCTACACGTGCTTCTGTGGCAAGCGGCATGATCCGCCCAATGATCTTTATCTCACCCCCCACTCTTGTGGGGAGCCCTGCGGCAAGCCGCTGGATCGAGCCTCCTTGCTGCCACCTGATGGGAGCATAAAGGGTGTTGCTGATAGGGAAGAGGATCTCCGGTGCCCCCATGTTTGTGTCCTCCAATGTCACCCCGGCCCCTGTCCCCCGTGTAAGGCTTTTGCTCCACGTGAAACATGCCCCTGCGGCAAAACAGAGATTGTTCGTCGCTGCTCAGAACGGCGTGTGCCGTTAAGCTGCGGACAGCCATGCAACCGATTACTAACATGTGGCCGTCACCACTGTGAGCGGCCGTGTCATGCTGGATCTTGTGATTCATGCCAAGAGCTTATTACCGCCAGTTGCTTCTGCGGCAAGAAGACTGAAGCGGTTCTATGCGGAGATATGGCGGTGAAAGGGGAGTTTAATGAGAGAATTGGCCTCTTTTCCTGTAATCTGCATTGCGGTAGGAGCCTGTCATGTGGGAACCATCTCTGTAAAGAGAATTGTCACCCGGGTCCTTGCGGTGAATGTGAATTGCTGCCTGCAAAGATTAAAGCGTGTCATTGTGGAAAGATGAGCCTTGTTGGGGAGAGGAAAAGCTGCCTTGACCCAATCCCAACTTGCTCCGACGTGTGTGGGAAGCCTCTTGTTTGCAAGACCCATTTCTGTAAGATACCTTGCCATGAAGGAAACTGCCCTCCTTGCTCTGTCCTCGTTGAGCAGAGATGCAGGTGTGGCTCTTCACGCCAGACTGTGGAGTGTCACCAGCTGTTCGATGACAAGTTCAGCTTTATTTGTGAGAGAACCTGTGGCCGGAAAAAGAATTGCGGTCGACACCGTTGTAGCGAGCGCTGCTGTCCATTGTCCAAGTCAGGCGACGACCAGATTTCCGGTGGCCATTGGGATCCCCATTTTTGCCCAGTGCCCTGTGGCAAGCGGCTGCGGTGTGGGAACCACTCGTGCCAATTGCTATGTCATAGTGGTCATTGCCCGCCATGTCTTGAGACCATATTCACTGATTTGAGCTGTGCTTGTGGAAAGACCACAATTCCACCTCCAATCCCCTGCGGCACGCCAATGCCATCATGCCCACATCCATGCTCAATGCCTCAGCCTTGTGGCCACCCAGCATCCCACTCCTGCCATTTTGGCGATTGCCCTCCCTGCACTATTCCTGTGTTGAAAGAATGCATTGGTGGCCATGTTATGTTGAGAAACATTCCCTGTGGTTCCAAAGACATTCGGTGTAATCAGCTCTGCGGAAAGACCAGGCAGTGTGGAATCCATGCCTGTGCCAGGACTTGCCATCCTCCTCCTTGTGATTCATCTGCTGCGTCGGAGTTAGAAGGAAAGTTTTCTTGTGGGCAGGTCTGCGGAGCTCCTAGAAGGGATTGTAAACACACCTGCATCACTCCCTGCCACCCTTCATCAGCATGTCCTGAGCGAAGGTGTGACTTTGCTACAACAATCTCATGTTCCTGTGGGAGGGTAACAGCAACAGTGCCCTGTGGTGCTGGATCTAGCTCTAGCAGCTTCAGTAATGATGCTTTATTTGAAGCTTCTGTTATACAGAAGCTGCCGGCTTCGCTACAGCCCCTGGATGTTAATGGAAGGAAGGTTCCACTTGGGCAGAGGAAGTTGGCGTGTGACGCCGAATGTGAGAAGGCGGCGAGGAAGAAACAGCTCGCAGATGCGTTTGATGTGACTCAACCAAACCTAGACTCTCTTCATTTTGGAGAGAGTTCAGGAGCATCAGAGGTGCTTTCTGACCTTATGCGGAGGGAGCCTAAGTGGGTTGTGGCCATTGAGGATAGATTCAAATTCATGGTTCTGGGGAAATCCAAACCTGGCAGTGGGAGCAATGTGAAGGTCCATGTCTTTTGCCACATGGTCAAGGAGAAAAGAGATGCGGTGCGATACATAGCCGAGCGGTGGAAGCTCTCGGTCCAGGCTGCTGGCTGGGAGCCAAAGCGTTTCGTTGTAGTTCATGTCACGCCCAAATCAAAGCCACCTGCTCGGATTATTGGCTCAAAGTCTGGTGTTCCAGTGAATTCTTCTCAACCCCCGGCCTACGATCCCTTGATAGATATGGATCCCAGGCTTGTGGTTGCAATGCTGGACCTGCCGAGGGATGCTGATATAAGTGCTCTGGTCCTGAGATTTGGCGGAGAGTGTGAGCTAGTCTGGTTGAATGATAAGAATGCCTTGTCTGTTTTCAGTGATCCTGTGAGGGCAGCAACCGCATTGCGACGCCTAGAACATGGTTCTCCTTATCAGGGTGCAGTTACTATGATGCAGACCGGTGGGGTTTCTGCTGCGACAGCAACCGGCGGCAATGCATGGGGAGGAGCTGCACAAAGCAACTCATGGAAGATGGCTGTTGCTCCACAGGCAGATTCATGGGGACCGGATTGGTCTTCTGGGGCAGATTTAGCCATACCTGTCTGGAAGAGGAATGAGGAGAATCCTATCTCCACGACAGTCAACAGGTGGAATATGCTTGATTTTGATGATGCAATGACGGAGTCTGCAAGTGGCAGAGCAGGGAGTAGCCCGGCTGATGAATCTTTAGTTGATAGAGGAGCTGTGGATGTCGGTGTAGGCCATGAAGTTGATAACTGGGAGGAAGTGTGTGAATGAGATTGGACGAAACTTCATGAATAATCTGAATGGCTGCCTTCATTTTCCTTGTATTCATTTTTTTGTGGACGTTTCTCAGATATAGGAAACACTGAAGTAACAGTGCAATGTGTGTTCGGGATTCTTTTTTGTGCCTGAGAATTATACTATATATGCAGGTTACATTTTTACATCAAAAGAACATTGAAGGAGATTTGGTGAAGGATGCCAAACTCTTTCCTTTTTTTTTGGGTGTGATATCTCTTTCTGGCATTGCAGGATGCAATAAGACTTGCAGCTTATTCACCTCTTGCATTAAGAAAATAAAATGCTGAGATAAAATCAGCAATCTTTTTGTCAAATTTTTCATTAATTTCGACCTAACCTTTTGAGTTATTCTTAGGGCTGCAGCTTTTTCCTTTTCAGGTAAACTATTCTCTCTGAGATTTCTCTGATGACATTGTATTGTTGTTAATTTTGAGAACTTGGCTCTGTGTACTCCTGTTGGTTCTTGTTTGATGAGAAATTCTTTGAAGTTGAAACTGTTGTGGAGTCTCGGAGTATTGTTTGCTTTCATCACATTAAAGGCTTCATTTGATAGTGTGTTTTAATGTTGTTACGATTGCTATTCTCACGTCCATTTCCACAGCTATCAATGATTGGATTTCGTCTCCCTCTGCTCTTTTTCCTGCCAGGTGCTATAAGAATCATCTTCACAACTACAATCACCATATCCAATTGCATCGCAGGTCTCAGGTGCCTCTCTCTCTCTCTCTCTCTCATACATATTTGTAATCTTTAAATTCCATTTTGTTCTACCTGGAAATTCTCATAACTATGAAAGTCGACATATTTTCATCTCATTCTCTGTATGTAGTGCTATGTAAGAGGCGTGTGATGTACGAGAAAAGATTGGTTGAAGGACACAAATCTAAGGTGCACCTCTTTTCTGATTTGCTTCTTCCTCTCTCTACAACAATCTACATTTTGAACTATTTTTCTAAGAGTGCTTGACATAACTACAAAACTCAAACACATTTTCTAAACATGTTTAATCTGTGTTATATGTGGGAGAGGAAGTAAAAAACTACTAGGCCAAGATCGAAACTTTCATATGTTTATTTTCTATTTTTCTACTAAAAGCATATGCAATCCATAAATTTCTTCTTCTTTCTTCTCAAGAAAAATGCTGCTCACATATTTTTTTATTGAAAGGATGGGAAAATTATTCACAAAAACAAGGATGTGAAATTTCTTTTCATTAAGGTTATATAGTTATAAGAACATGAAGGAATACAACAATGCTGAAAATATATGATAAACTATATTTTATAAAATGAGTGATTTGTCTTGAATGTTTGTGGATTCTATTCCTTAAATTTTATTAGGCCGTCTTTATATAACTAAAATTCATCCAAAAGTAAGTTTGATATGATGTGTAGGACCATATTGATTTTTCATCCCATGGAGAATTTGAAAAAGCATATATTGTTCCTTTCTTGTCCAATGTTCCAAAGAGTTGAGAGTAGAAAAATGTCCTAGATGTATTTAGCAAATGGAGGAAAATGAAGAGTTAAGGGGAGAGAGAGAGAGAAGCTACAACTGAGAAATATGTGAGCATTATCATCTAAAAGAGAATTGCACACTAAACACAACAATATCAAATCTTTATCCCACTAAATTGAACAAGGATTCATATAATAATTGTTTGACAAATTTTATATTGATTATCGACTACTAATAAACTCTTCTTTTTTTCATCAAGGGTATGTGATCTAATAATGATAGTGTTTAAATTAGAAGTTTATTTGGGATCTTTCACAGAAAAATGGTCCATCTAAGCTAAGTTTCTTTCCAAGGAACCAAGGCTTCCTATTTTAATTTATAAGATGTATGAACAAAATTGAAGATCATCCATTTCAAAGAGTCAAAATTTGAAATCAAGCTTATTCAAAATCATCAAGTAAAGATCATGAAATTGGTGAAAACGACCGAGATGAAGATGTGAGTCAGTAGAAGAGTATTTAGATTTCACCAAACAAGTAGAGTTCTAAGCTTGAAAATATTAGGGTAAACCTTAGTTGAAGGCAAATTATGAATCCATACATCTTTTCAAAAATCATCTTTTTCAACCATTTTGAATCTTCCAAAAGATTAAATAGCACCATAGGAGAAATAATTTTTCTAATTGAGAATCATGAGAAATTTTGCCCAACCAAAACTAAAAATGGTGAAGTGTTGCTCAACTACTTGCTCTTTATGAGTTTGAAGTCAAAGGATTTTGAGCTACCTCAATCAAAATTAGCTGAGTAAGTTCATTTTCCTATTGCAATTTTATTTTTAAATTTATTTCAAATAATCATAGAAAAGATCTCCTAAATATCGGCAAATCATTAAGATTAAAGATATTGAAAATTTTAATGATTGTATAGAGTTCTTAGAATATAGTATATTCAGAATTATATTATCACAGAAGTCATTGCCCACTAACCGTCAAGAAGATACAAAATTGAGGTTCTTTAGTTTATTTTTCTTGCCATTTTAAAAAGTAATTTTTTTAGTAAAAATAAATAAATTGGCATTCTTTTTACTATATAAAATTGATATAGGGAAAGTAATTTTTAAGGCTATTGTATAAAGCAGCATTTTTGTTCAAAAATGTTTTAAAAATAACAATAAAATAGTGGCCAATCGAATGAAAAATAAAACAGAAAAAATTTTGCTCCAAATAAATTGGGTAATTACGATTACTATTTCTCATGAATAACTTATGTTTCATATTAAACAAGTAATATTTATTATTATTGGGTAATTACGATCAAAATTTGTAATTATAGATCATAAAAAATAAATTAGCAAGAAAGTAGTCTCAAATAAAACCTATTTTTTAACAATTTTGATTTTTTTATGAGTACAGCAACAATAACAACAACATCATCAAGCCTTTATCCCACTACGTGGGGTCGGCTACATGAATCCTTTTTCTCCATTGTGTCCTATTAAAAGTCAAATTTTCGTTTAAATCTAATAAAGAAAGGTCATTCCTAATATTTTTCAACTAAGTCTTTTTAGGTCTACCCCTACCTTTCTTAACGTAAGTCAAATCTAATACCTCTACTATCCTAACCGGGTCATCGGAAGGCTGTCGTTTTATGTGACCAAACCATCTAAGGCAATTCTCTCTAATCTTATCTTCTACTGGAGGTACTCCAACCTTTTTCACGCATATGCTCATTTCGTATCCTATCTCTAAGGGTAAAGCTACTCGTCCACCTGAGCATCCTCATCTCTGCCACACTTAACTTAGTATTATGCTTCTCTTTTAATGGCCAACATTCGGCACCATAAAGCATTGCGTGCCTCACTACCATTTTATAGAATTTTCTCTTAAGTTTGAGGGGTACATTTCTACACATAACAAGCCCGATGCATTCCTCCACTTCAACCATCCAACTTGAATTCTGCTTATAATATCCCCATTTATTTCACTATTATTCTGAACAATAGATCCAAGATATTTAAAATGTGTACTCTTATTAATGACTTGATCGCCGAAAGTCACAATACCCTCACTAGGTCTTTTACTATTAAAATTACACTATATATTCCGTTTTAGATCTACTCAAGCCAAAACCTTTAGACTCTAAGGTTGACCTCCATAATTCAAGTTTACTTTCAACTCACTCTCTAGTCTTATCAACAAGAAGAATATCATCAGCAAAAAGCATACACCAAGTTACATCCTCTTACAAATGTCTAGTGAGAACATTCATGACTAAAGCAAAAAGATATGGGCTTAAATCCTTAATATAACCCAACCGAAATAGGGAAATACTTGATCAATTCATTGTGTGTTTGAACACAAGTAATAGCTCATTCATACATATCTTTAATGATTTGAATATAAGCATTATTGGCTCCTTTTCAAGAACTCTCCATAGCACTTCTTTTGGAACTTTATCATATTCTTTTTCTAAATCAATAAATATCATATCTAGATCATCCTTATTTTCTCTATATTTCTTCATCAAATCTCTTAATAAATGTATAGCTTCCATAGTAAGCAGATTTCAAATATAGATGGAATAGGAAAATTGTAAGATTTCTATTTGTAAGCAAAGATGATTTTAGATTGAAAATTTTGGAATGAGTAGCGTTTTCTCTTTGAACAAGCTATATCTCCATAAAGAGCATGACGTTTATATAAAATCTACAAAATGATAAATTAGCAAGAAATAAGAATTTTATACGTTCATTATTTGATTTAAGCATGTAATTACGTCGATTTCAAGAAATGGCACTCATCAAATTTGAGCCAATCCTAACTCTTAAATAAGCTTATTTAAAAACATTAATATTAAATATATTTTTTATATAAAAAATATAAAAATTAAAAAATTGTACAAAAAATTGTTAAAACATTTAAAAGTAATCTTTATTTTCAATCTCAAATTACTTCTTATTATTTTTTATTTATTTTATTATTTTTCATCATGCTCTTATAATAATGATTTGAATAAGAACGATTCTCTTTTTGGATCAAGTTTAAGCTTGATTATTTAATCAATCTCAAGCTTAAATTTAGGGGGATTTAAATTAGGCTTGACTTATTTACCCCCTAATATAATTTAAACTAAATTACTCTTAAAATAAAGAAAATATGAAAGAGATAAAAGATTGAATATTTTTTTACCCCCTAATTTAATTTGAACTAAATTACTCTTAATAAAGAAAATAGGAAAAAGCTAAAAGAATCAGCATTTTGCAAATGAAACAATCAACTTTAAATAAACTCATCAGAAGAAAGAAAAAAAAAAATCTAATAGGCTAAAACAATCTATTCAAACCAAGCTTTGCTCCTGTTCGTCCTATTTATTCAACAAACAAAATTTAAGTCAAGGTAATTAACAGAGACCTGTTCTTACAATAACAGGAAAGTTTCCAATCAGAAAAAGGTTGGGAAATCAAAATTGAACTTAATGCGATATGGAAGACGAAGAACTTAATATTGTTGTTTGAATGATGCAGAATAACCAAAAGGGTCTCAGGAAGCTGCACCAGGATCATTGATGACGCCTAAGAAATCATCTTTGATAGTGCCAATGGAGAACTGCAAAATTAAAATTTGAAGAGTAAAGATACAGACACAATGAAAAATTACTCGTAAAATTTGGACATGAAATTTAAAATGACAAATAAAGGCAACTATAGAGCAATAAAAAAGCTAAATACTGCTTAGTAATGCAGACCACAATGTGGTATAAGATAGATTTGGGTGCAACATTGCGAATAATATCTCGTAAGATGGAAACGATATTCTACGATGGATTCAGATACAAAAATAAGGTTTTAAAAATCTTTTGCTTTCATAATCAAATACAGATAGAAGAATAACATATTATCTCAAAAGATAGAAATATCATTCTAAAATAATATTTAAAAGACAAAAGTGATGTTTGAAAGCTTTTCAATTTAATTATTAAATACAACGATGATCATATCTCCCTAAAAGGTGAAAAATGATTTTCTACATGAAAAAATGTCTACGTTAGCAAATATTTTTCCCTTTTATCTTATAAGAAAAAGATAAGGTTTATTTTAATATGGAGTTACTAGTCTCTCATAAAGGAAAACACTTATGGTTAATTATATCTCAAGAGAAATAAATTCTCTCAAAAATACTCTCGATTAAAGTAGTGACAAATATTTTCATAGATTTCAAAGATTGAGACAAGGATTAGAGATTTTTAAAATTTTCAAGGAGATAAGTTCAATGTTGAACCGTTTTTTTTTTTAACCAAATGATGAAAAATAGATAGCACTATAATATTCTGAGACCACCCAGAATCACTCCAGTCTATCTTATGTTGAGATTTAATATTATAGAGAGAATTTTTATGTTTGAATTGACATTTTATTAAAAATTTAGGGTTATATTCTCGAAGGGCGGGGACTTATTTGAAATCTGACTCAGTTAAAATTTTAAAACCTTACTTTAATATTTCAAATTCTATTTTAGAATGACATTTCTGTCTTTCGAGACAATATATTATTCTTCTATCTATATTTGATTACGAAAGTGAAAGATTTTTAAAACCCTATTTTTGTATATGAATCCATTATAAAATATTATTTCTATCTTACGAGATAGTACACTATTCTCAATGTTGTATTCAATTAAAAAAATAGGAACACCCCAATTAAAATTTAGAAAAATTAATTAGAATAGAACGAAGTGGATAAATTTATTCATTAACAAATAGTAGCTTTTCCAAATAAAAAAAACAATTGCGAAAACTTCTAAAAAGGAAGAGGGACTTACAATTTCCGTGGCATCAACTCGAGTACCAATGATCTTTAACCGCACCTCACTATCTTTTTGGATTTTGACCTATGAATATTAAAGAGATAAAATATCAGATTTGCATGTACCAAGTGGCTCATTAACACATCTGAACTAAACTCTGAATAAATATAGATCCACATGATGTTCCATGCTAGTGATAGGATTCTAGAGAGAGATTCATTTTAAAGGAATAAATAGAGAACAAGAGAAAATATAGCAGCAAGTAATGTATAAGAAAAAGCAAGGAAAAGGATGATATGACTGACAAAAACAATAGCTGAAATATGAACTATGTGATAGCAAGTGCAAAAATAATTAAATTAGAAGAACAATGAAGAGCAACACGCCAAAAAATCAGGCAAATTACAGAAAAAAGATGTAGAACCAGCAAAAAAAGCTTGCTAGCATCGCAAACAAACATGTCTTTCAAAGTGAATAGCCATATTAAAACCAAATTGACATGGTTGTGGTTAGGAATCACCAAAAATATATTTTAAACTATTATGCAAAGCCATTTACACCACATATCCCTTGCTAAGTGCAAGGCCACCTTTGTTAATCACTCAAGCTTGTTTCCTACAGTATGCCTCTCTTTTCACAACCTCATATTCAAGATATATCACCTCTCTCATGTCCGCCTCGTCAGTAATAATCATCGTTAAGTTCTCCATCATGTTATAATACCACTAAGGCAAACCAAGTATAGCAAAGTCCAATTCACCATGTTTTTCCTCCTCGTTGCACTTCTTCAATAAACTAACTGAGAAGGCCATCATGGTGATAGAGACTGTGCAGAGGAATCTCCAACACTATATTCATAAAGTATAGAATTCATTGCTAAAAGATCCCATTACAGGACAAGAAGGAGGATCACAGAGACTACTGAATGTTTTTTTAAAATAAACTTGCATCCTCTAGTGTGTTTCTGCCATAAATCATCCTGAAAGTAAATAGTGTAAACTAAATAGATAAAGCTTAAAGATAGCAAGAAATCAAATTACTACTAATATATTGTTAGAAAACATTACAAGCCAATAACTGAAAAAAAAAAGAGCAAATGAAATGTAGTTTGAATTCAATTTAGCAAGTTCATCAAAAGTAAATAAAAATTAAAAAAAAGCATGAAAAATGAAATAATCATCCTTTCCATTTGAAATAAGTTTTTTTTTTTTTCTCAATGTAATGGGATGTATCACAAAGAAACTCTCTCCATACCACAGTTCTCAAAAAATTAGTACCAAAGCAAGTAAGTAAAAGTCAACTCAGCTTAATCTAAGGATCACCTCAAAAAATGGGGAAGTTTAGAAAGTTGTTATCTTATTAAGTCATTGTGTCCGCTCACTTGCCAAATACAGATAAAATATGAGCAAAGCCAACAAAGATCAGAGCTCACCGAGCCATCAGAGGTTGTGTAGTTAGACACATCTTCCGACTGAAACTCCATATCATCTGGGATGAGCTGAGAAGGGAACATAAGAAAAACCAACTAAGATTAATAAAGATGTTAATATTTCACTGATCAAAGACACAAGCCCAGCTACTGATCATGATTGGAAACTCAATGCAAAACCATGATCCTAATCAAACAGCAACACTCACGTGATTTGACACGAAGATCTGCACAGGACCAGCCTCAGCAAAGAAACCCATCTGCAGAACGCCAGAACATCAAAAATGCAAATTGTAATCATTTGAACATATGAGGAACAACCAAAATTCCCCACATTCTTTTGAAGGGGAAAAGGAATGCGACCTTATTAACCATAGTGACGACGGCTTCAAGGATCTCCCCCTTGAATGGGCGAAAAACGACGCACTGGTACTTTACAGGGAAAGTGACAAAGCCCGTGCCCTCACGTATCAACCCCTTTCCAATGTCCTCTACGCTTGTTATCGCCACGACGAACCCATGCCTTCCGCTGCTCCGAAGCGAGAGTTTGACACACGTTAGGGTTTAAAGCTTTCGGATTAAAAGGAGGGGAAGTGAGTGGAATAAACCTGCAAGTACCCTCGACGTCCTTCATGAGTTTCGCAACGAGCTTGTCGCGAAGATGAGGGCCAAAATGGCGAGGGTGGAGCTGCATATTCCTCTCCAACGTAATGTGAAAGAACATAGTTACGCAAACTCCTTTCAAAAGCTATGCGATGGTTATCCGCTCTCTACGGGCTTCTTGCCTCTAAAAAAAAACATGAACTGTAAGTGGCAGTTTACTTACAGTATTTAAGCAGGACGTACGCCGGATTCAAGCTAAATACTGCTAAACGGTAGAAAATCAAGTCTTAGATCTTCCTGTTTTTATCGTTTTTACTCCGTTTTACCTGAAATCGTAAATTGAAATTATTTTTAATTTAATTTTTTGTAAATGAGATTTATAATTTCATTAGTTTGAGAAATATTTAATTAATGGTCAAGTTAAATACTTATATTAATTATAATTTAATTATATTAATTAAAGCTAATATAAACTAATTAAATATAATAAACACCACAATCACATGAAGGATCTACATTTGAATTTCTCATCTTCACCATCAACATATTCTATTATTATAAATTTGCAAAGAAAGAGGGTTCTCAATGAAACCGGCCTCGTTTAGAATATCTTTCTTATTGTTTCTTAAAACATCTTTTTAGTACAAAAATTTTAAAAGATGCTTTAAGAACCAACAAGAAAGTTGCCCCAAACAAAACCTTAGGGTAAATATCGTGAATGACACTTTAGTTCCAAATGAAATATCTCTATTACTAAATTGATGATCATTATGTATTTTGGGCATAATCTAGTTTGGTTTTGAGTTTATTAGCTTATCGAAATGGCTTGGGCTAATTTTTCAAGTTTGGGTTTGGACAACATTTGACTTAGGGGTGTCAATTTCGGGTCACGGGTCGGGTTCGGGTCGAACCCGAAACTGACTCGGTACTATTCGGGTCAATCCGAACCCGACCCATTTTTTTGAAAACGGGTCAGTTTTCTTGACCGAACCCAACCCGTTTCGGGTCCGGGTCAACCCGACACGACCCGTTTCCAACAAAAAATTGCTAGTTTTCGGGACAAAACGGGTCTATCTCCTCTTTTTCAGGTCAAAAACGGGCAATTTCGGGTCAAAGGGTTAACCCGAACCCGACCCGATTTTTGAAACGGGTTGAAATGTTGAACCCGAACCCAACCCATTTCGGGTTCGAGTTGACCCTAACCCGAAATTTTCAGGTCGGGTTCGAGTCAGATTTTCGGGACGTGTCAAATATTGACACCCCTAATTTGACTCTAGTTTTATACATAAAGGAAGTCCACACCTATATTTTCTTGTGATGAAGAGACCTCTTGACAATAGTTTCTTAAGGAATCTTGAACTATTAATTTGAGATGCCATATGATTTTGAGTAAAAAAATTATGCAAATTTAAATCACTTTTGAGTCGGAGTTGAATTGACTAAAATCAAATCATTCTCACATTTAAATTGAGCTCCCCTTGGCCTATTGGTTGAAAGCTTAGGCTTACAACTAAGAGGTCCAAGGTTCGAGTCCATGTGTATGCGTTATGTGTGTGAGTTTGCCTTAAATGGCCTAATGTCCCAAAAAAAAAATTTTTTTTTGAGCCATGTAGGAGAGGAGAGCTTAGGTGCTTATATTTTGATCCAAAATTAGATTAGCCAAATGAACATTAAAAAAAATAATCAAATGGTTATTTGAGGCCATAATACATAAAGCTATAGCATTCTTTATCAATACTAATTTTATCAGTAAACTATACTTTATATGAATGAATGAAGCATATATTAAAAAAAAAAAAAATTAATACAAAAATACAACTTAAAGAATATAAAAAATAAATAAGTAGCAAATCAATATAATAACTAATTCTTAAAGAGTTACTTGTGCAAACATACAAGTAAATTCACAAACCTAAATTAACAATATGAATTATGCTTAAATTTGTTTAATTAGATGTTAAGCTTAAGCTATTCAATTAGCTATAAATGACTAAAAACAAACAGTTAGGATTAGTCCAATTTTACGTTAAATCGTTCCACAAGATATCACAATAATGTAAATGTCTATAATATAGGTATTGTAGGCTGATGTATAATTTGGAGAAAATCAAATAAAACTTTAGGTTAATTTTCCTCCTAAAATATGTGATCTCTCCCTCTCCTCCCTCTCTACCCCCTCTCTCTCTCTTGCAAGAAGCTCAAGAAGAGCTCAAATTTCTCTTATGTTCTAACACAAACCTTAGCAATTGTTGGGTTGAAAGTATTATAGGGCACAAAAGCTTGTGTTGATCTTGATTTTTGAAAGTATTTTGTATGCGGTAAAATGAGAGCAAAGTAAAATTTTGAAGTATTTGAAATTCTTCTGACTACACTGTTTCATACAGTGAAGAACTTGATCACCGCGAGGTCGCTCAATTTGAGGTTAAATTAGGTCAAATGAATTAATCTATGATAATAACAAATGTAGATGTAGAATGCTTGACTTTAACATTTTTATTTTCTTCAAAAGCTTGGAAAATAAACAAAATTTTCAAACACATAACTATTAAATAATCACCTATAAATTAAAAAATGAATAAATAAGGCCTGTCAAACTATTAATAATCCCAATGAAATTAAAATCAACCTAAATAAGTGCAAGACTTCAAGAACCAGAACAGATCAACTGTACTCTCCTCTGCTTCAGAAACAACAGAAGCTCTGTTGCATTCTTCTTCACTCTTTGTAATCAATTCAAGCTTCTTTTTCTCCCTTCTTTGATCCAGCTCCTGAAGCGCACCTCTATCCTGCTTCTCATCCAATTTATAAAACATCAAATGTGATGGAAAGCTATAATTATTAGAAGTTAATCCAAACAGGCTTTGAACTTACTGGACTTTTGGATTTAGGAATTTTGCTGAGAGGTGAGGAAGAAGATATAGAATTTGCAAAGGCTTTTGAACTCTTGAGCTGATGATGATGGTGACTGGAAGGCGAAGGAAATCGTTGAGGAGTTGGAGGGCGAGCTCTTGCTTCTTTCAGAATCTTGCTTTTCTTCTCTTCATTGCCCTCAAACTTTACTGCCAGTTTACATTTCTTCTTCAGGCTGGTTGTTTTTCTACAATTCATTACACAGATAGCTAAATACTTTAGACTGGAAAGGAAATTAGATTAAGATGAGATGTATACAGCTTTAGTCACATATAGAGGGCTGTTTGGTAGCACCCAAGATTTGATTTAAGTAGGATTTCGTAAATCTTTTAAATCCGGATTTCGGAAATCATGAGGGGCCTAAATTTTGAAAACTGCTTTCTAACATTCATGATAAATTTTATTAAATCATGTGTGACTGTTTGGCTATAAAAATAATTTAACAAGCGGACTCCTCTCTAGCCACTCGATTACATAAATCAGGCAAAAAATAAGATTTTGGAAATCCGGGATTTAGCACGAAAAGGCAGAATTTTCTGTCTATTGCGGCTTGCATTTGTCGTGAGATCTGGTTTTGCATTTTAGGCCTCACTCAAATCCCACCTTAATCTTTCTACCAAACAGCCCCATAATTCTAGACTTCATTGGGAATAGTTTTCTTACTACTTTCAAGTATAATTTAAATAAAAAAAAGCTAAAAATAGTGATTAAAAGCTGTTCCAAACAAAATCTTAGAGATTTACAGCAGAATTTCTATCATTAAATCTAAATATTTTTACTAATACGTCACTTATTAACTTGTATTATACATTGACTTGGATTCCCAATCAAGAAGTTTCCAATTCAAAGCTTGTATAATATGTGTATGAATTTGTAATTTAATTTGCTCAAAATAAAAAAATAAAATAAAAGTAATAATACAAATGGATTTTTTTTTTTATTGAAAAGGATCAACATGCATAGAAGGATTTTATTTTAGCACTTAAATTTTTTATTTTTAGTAAAAGATAAGGGCAAAAACATTATATGTATTTAAAGTTGTTAAATTTATTTAAAAATATGTGTAATATAAATTTGATTGTTTTTTTATATATTGTATTCAACACAATAAATTAAATGATCGCAAGATTATCAAAATATAATCAAATATCCTAATTCATTTTTTCTTCTCCACAGTTTAAAATCCTTAAAATGATTTTCCCAAAAAAAAATAAAAAATCCTTAAAATGTTTTACCGTTACTTACTTGGTGGAAATCAGTGCCTTCTCTTCCTCCGCATTCTCTTTCGAAGCAGCTTTACCGTCTTCTTCTAATATCTTCCTCATCCTGTCCTTCTTCTCCTCTTCGGTAATGGCAGCTGAATCTTTTCCAGCAGCCAGCTTCTTCAGTTCATGGCAGAACTCAGAAATCTGGCTCAAGATATCCTTCCCGGAGAAAAGATTCCTCGCTGAGAAAGTGCTCTTAAGGCGAGGCCGAGGTGGCGATACTTTCCTTGGGGTTTCTCTCATCTCTTCGTCAGCAACACCCCCCTTCTTTTCTGCGCTAGATTTAATGGGTTCCTTCTTCGCCGCAGCATTTATTTTCTTTGCTTTCATCATCAGCGGAGTAGTTTCCATGTTCGGATTCTGGTTCTCGAGATCTTCACTGACATTTCTAGAATTTAATTTGTGCTTACTCGGCGATGGGAAGAATGAAGCAATTCCACCTCGCATCTTCAAATTAGCATTCCTATGAACAGACCATACAAATGCATCAAGATTAAATCTTGATTGTTTCTTTTGAAATTTAGATCTTACCTCTGATTGTTGCTCTGGTTGCCAGCTTGAATGGCGTCTAAATTGGATCTCAACAGCTTCACCTGAAATCCGAATAAGGCAATGGAGAGCAAGTGAGGAGGAGTTCCGAGTTTAGAACAGGGAATCAGAGAGGAAGAAACAGAGTTGGACCTTGGGGCTAGGGTTCCAACGGTCAAAATCCTCGTATGTGATGGGATGGCGGCAATCAGGGCGGCAAAACCAGGCGACATCATCAACGGCGGCATCGGGGGCGGAGAAATCGATCCATTTGGGGGCGTTGATGCGCTCGTAAACCTCGTCGAGCTCGTAATGGGAGACGATGTTCTTCCAGTCAATTTCGACTTGTTCCATTGGCGTTCTTTGGAGAGATTGGGATGAAAAGTGAGAAGATGAGGCTAGAGAAGGAAAGAAATGGAGATTAGATAGATAAGACGCGTTACGATGGCTGCTGAGAAGTACGAAGTGGCTTCAAGAGGGTTTGTGAACGTTGGAAGGATTTTTCGACCGTTGCAGATTACTTACTGATTACGTGGCGGAGCCCATTTGTTAGATGCTCTTTAAAATGGGGCTTTGCATCCATACCATAAAATTTTATTTACGTAATACTTGAAATTCTAAATTACTCATATATCATCAAAAAAATATCGGGATCAGACACGAATCTCGAGACAAAATAAAATTGAAAACTTCAAAAATTAAATACAGGGTCATCTGAACTCCGATTTCAGCAAACTTATAGTCTAACTGAACGTCTCAGAAATACGAACCCAACGACACAAAATTCAGCTCAATCTGAGCCCAAACGAGTCCAAATCAAAGACCCGACACACATTTGAAAGATTCAATCCATAATTTGGATTACCAAACAGTTTTCAAATATGGCGTGCTTATAATTAAATCGAGCGGCTCGGTGAGACGAATCCAAAGAACCCAAGATCGTCGAATTCTAATATCATTAAGATATTCAAATGCTCAATAAATGGTTCATGATCAAGGGATTCAACGTCGGCCGTCCATTCAAATCACTCATGATTTACTCCTGATCTTCCTCATATTTACTAGTCATACTACTCTAAAAAAATTATAAATAAACCCATCATTTCTCTTGAGGGGGGGCCTCAAGCAAAGAGAGAAGAGAAGGAAGAAAAAAAGAAAGAGAAGGAAGAGACTACTCCTCGACCACAACCGGACTTTCACCCGGCAACGACCAACGTTGGAATTAAGGAAGCAATAACAGAAGGAAGAAAAGGAAAAGAAGGAAGAGACTCTTCCTCGACCACCACCGAACTTCAACCCGACTACCAACTGACGTCGGAATTCTGCCCAACTGTCAACTAAAGCCGAAGTTCTACCCGACAGCCGACAGATGCCGGTATTCTGCCCGACAGTCAATTGAAGCAGGATTTCCACCCGACCGCTAGAACGTCGCCGGATTTCCGATCTCCATTTGTAACTGAATTTCAACCCGAAAGTTAATTATTATAATATGATCGTCCTCAATTTCAGAGACAAGGAACCACTTGTAATCTAAGTAAACACTAGTGAAATCCTTTCAAGTGGGCGTGGCCCCGTGGTTTTTCTCTTTTCCGGGGTTTCCATATAAAAGTTATGGTGTTCCTTTTTTATTATGTTTGTGTGCTAGATATCCGTACAAAGTTAAGATGTAAAATTTTCCAACTCTATTGCCACATATATCTAGTTCCCAATAATTATATTAACTTAATTAATATGACTTTATTTAAGAATAAAATATATATTTTTTCTATGTTATTTATTAGTAAAATAATATATTGATAAATATCAGGGGCGTACTTGTGCTTATGTGAGGGTGGGCACCTCAAAATTTTAATAAAATTGTTTAAGAATATTTTTGTTATTTCCCCACCCATAAAACGTAGAACGACATAAATTTTTTGGCCCACCGTCGCAAACTTTCACTCGCGCTTGCCAGCTGTGGCCAGCTCTAATGTTGAAAATATTTTTGAGTTCGAACGATTAGAGCTGCAGTCGCAAATCTTGTTTGGTGTTTCCCCAGCGCCTGCAATAGCCTGCAATCCATGCCCAGGTCCAAGCCTCCAATCGCTTGCAATATGATGTCTGATCTTAAGAAAGTCGATAAAATCGAGATTTGGCAATTGGCAACCCTATTTTCCTATTTAGTATCCTATTTTAGCTTGTAATAATTTTTAATTTATTTATCATAATAAAATATAAAATTTTACTTTTAATTATGTCCTCTTTTTTTTTTTAAATTTTAATTCATTTATATGAAAATTTTGTCCACCCTAAAATGAAAGGCCGGTTCCGCCCCTAATAAATATAAATTGGAAGTATTAAATATATATTATAAAAAATTTAATGATATATACAAATCCTCTAAGGCTAAGGGAATGAATGTTAGGAAAAAAGTCATGTCAATATATTTTGATTATTATTATAACTTAGTTTAGAATTTTAAAATTTATATTAAAATAACTAAAATATATAAATAATTTATTTTATATTTCTCTCAAAGCTAATTTAATAACTTTAAAATCCATCAAATATATTTTTATAAAACAAACATTTTCAAGAAGATTATTGATCCATTGTCAAAAATCGCCTTGATCCAACACAAATCTTGAGGTATACGCAAGTTGGAATCTTCCGAAATTAATGCAAGACCATTGGCTTAAAAATTATAATTTTAGACTGCTTTCAGGATAATTTACATTTATTTAGCTTTCTTTTACACACTAAAAAATATCAGAATTTACTTATTTCTTTTATTTTTTTGTCCCTAATACAACAAAATAAATAAGCACTTAATCATTTGAACATAATTCATCCTAAATGTAAACTTTTGGAGATTCCATTTGTAAATTAATTTGTTGAGGTAAAAAGGAAAAAAAAGTTTTTTAAACACTTTATTTGTTAAATAGAAATAATATCTACATAATTCTTTTTATCCTACTCCAAAATAACAAATTGAAACATCGCACTGCCTAAATGCTTTGTTTGTAATAATATTTTTATTGTTTTTCAAAATAATTTTTTATGCAATTTTTTTTTTTTTGAAATCAGCAAAACAAATAATAATAAAAGTTATCCCAAATAAAGTCCAGCTCTTTGGACTTTATAAACATGACAAATATGAGAATATTTTTTCTAACTCTTTCTTTTAGGTATCACTAGCACATCAATACTTCTTATGTGTTCTGATTTCTCAATGGGAGCAAAGATAAATTTTCTCTTAAAGTAATTAGTTTAATACAAAATAATTTTTTAGATTGTCTATGATTTGATTGCAGTTGGATGCCCTATTTGATATGTTGGAATATTTTTGGCTGTTAGGGATCTTCTTATTATCCTTTGGTATTAGTTGGTAGATTATATATTGCTCGGTTTTGCGCTTCGTGCCGGTTTTGCACTTTGATAGTTTGTTTGCTTTAGTAATTTTGGTTCATTATTGAACTGAATATTAAGGCTTTATTTGGGATGATTTTCTTACTGCTTCTTAAAATAATTTTTTAGTAAAAAAATTAAATTTTGTTGTACTAAAAGTTATTTTAAGAAGTAATCAGAAAATCATCCCAAATGAAGCCTAATTTTGGCCCACATAGTGGGATAAAAGTTTGATGTTGTTATTGTTGTTGTTGATGTTGGGATGAATATATAATATCTATTTGTGTTGATGTTGCAATTGGTTTTTTTGCTCTTTGTATGTTTTGCAATTGATATCTTTTGGCTGAATCTGCTACATTTTATGATCCATTTTTATTATGTAACAAATTTGATTTTTATTTTAGAGCTGTTTGATAATTACATAAGATATTTTTTATAATCAAATATCTTATTACATTTAGCATTAGTGTTTATGTTCGAAGTTGCAATGTGAAGATGATATATATATATGATTTGCAGGATTGTTGTGTTGTAGATTATTTAAGAGAAAAGGTTTTTTTTTTTATGAAACAAGTTTTTGACGTATTTGACGGCTTATCTGTCGGTAAAGATGATACGACGAATTGTTATAAAGTTTTCAATGGAATAGTTTTGCCGGAAATACCGGCAGCTATTTCGTCGGTGAGGTCCGCTGGTTATCTAGGCAGAATTAACTGGCGGCTTTGTAGAAACAGGGATAGCGAAGAAAGCAAGAAGCATATAGCAGAGATAAAGCTAAGAAAATGTATTGTCTATCTTGTCTTCTTTGTACATATGACATGTCCTTATATAGAGAGAGAACAAGCCTAGAGTAAGTAAATTACAAACAAGCCAGAGAACACGTAACTATGATAGCTTTATGTATTCTAATAGGCTTGACCGTCGATAATTCCGGCGAATATAATATGCAAGAAATACTGACGAAAAATCCGTCGAAAACAATGACTTAGAACTGTCATTTATGAGACTACTTTCTTTCGGAAACCTGCCATAAATAGTTCTTGTGGACATATGTCCGTTAAAAATGTATTTTTAACACACATTTTACCATCGATCCATTTTTTGTCGGAAATTTACAAGAAAGTCAATGCTTCTGACAGATAATGTTCATTTTTGGCGAATTTTGGCCGTTAGAAATACTAGTTTTTCCAGCAGTATTGTCCTAGATAAAAACATATGTTTCATGCTATAATAAAACATTCTAAAATTGACTATCATTTTATTAAGGATTGTATTAAATTCAATAATGTTATTGTTCATCATATTGTCACTCAAAAACAATTAGACAGCCAGTTCATATCTTCATTAAGTCTTTAACGATGAGTGCTCGAATTATTTTCTTTAAAATATTTAATTTTATTTTTAATCAATGCGCTATAATTCAAACACTTTCTTTTCTATATTGCTCTCATCAGCTTTTACTATAATAATAATAATAATAATAACAACAACAACAACAATAACAATAACAACAATAATTGCATCACAAAAATATGTCATGATCGGGCACGAATCTTGAGGCATATCCCAGTTGAAAACTTCTGAAATTAAATTTGTGGCCATCTGAACTCTGATTTCAACAAGTTTATAGTCAAATTGAACATCTCAAGGAGACGAACCAACGACATCAAAACAAGTCCAATCCTAAGCCAACTGACTCCAAATCAAGGATGTTGAAGTGCATTTAGAAGGTTCAAAGCAATAATTGGATGACCAAATGATATCCAAATATGACATGCTTATAGTCGAATCGAGCGGTTTGACGAGACAAATTCAACGACCTCAAGATCTTTTAATTCTGTATCATCAAGCCACATAAATACTCGAAAAAAGTTATATAAACGAGGGGATCAATATGAGTAATCTGATGGAGCACTCCACGTTTACCCTAATATTCTCCATATTTACGGGGCATATCATGCTCAAAATTTATAAATAAACATTCACTCTCTACATGAGGGAGACATTTGGCTGGAGATTGGAGAGAGTTCTAAAGTTTTAAATACCTAGAGCTTTTCCCAAGCATCATCGTCGATGAACCTCCGTCAACCATTGTCAGACCACTGCCCAGCCTCCGACGGGTCGTCGACGACCAACGAATCTTCTCCCGACCATAGTCTGACCACCGTCGAACTTCCACTCGACCATCGACCGTTGTCAGATTTCCACTCGACCGTCGCCAGACTTCCGCTCGACCATCGTTGGACCATCGTTCGGTCGCAGACTACCGTCGGACTTCCATTAGGCCGTTGACCACCATCGAACTTCCTCTCGACCATCGTCGGACTGCCGCCTAACTACTGACAGGTATCAGACTTCCGCTGCAATCACTGTTGAACTTCAACACGACCGCCGTCGAACTTTCGCTCAACAGTCATCAGACCACCACCTAGGTGTCAATCACCGCTTAACTTTCGCCTGTTCGCGATCATTATAAGCTCTCGTGTACCAATATGAAGTTCGACTAACTCTCCAAACTATTGTAGTTTCACTATCTCCAAGTTATGGGACCACTCAAGCTTAATAATTCACTTAAGTATAGTAGAATATTTTCACTTTGGAAAGTCCTTGCATTTTTTCCCTTTTTGGGTTTTCCACGTAAAAATGTTCTTATGCTTTTCGCTCTCTCTTCAACTATCTATTTGTGTGCTGAAAATCCATACATCATTAGAACGAAAAATTCACTTACTCTACCATTGCGAATACCTAGCCTACAATAATAATAATTACTTTTAGAAAAAAAATATTATTTCATTTTTTTCAATATTTGAGTTGGGTCCATATGAGTTGTGGATATGGATATGTTTGAGGTGGGTCCAAATGAGTTGTGGATATGTATATGTTTTGATGATTTTTTAAAGGTATATTATATACTCATAATTGATAATTCTCATAACATTTTTTTAATGTCCCATAATGATAAGGAAAGTATCTAAATAATATTTAGAGCAAGAGAATCAATTAATCAATATTTATAAGATAAAATTTCATCTCTAATCTTAATTAGTTTAGCTAAAGCTTTTGCATTAGTACCACGAGACAAGAAAATCTCGCTCATAAAGATTTAATCATTCTTCTTGATGCTCCTACAAAAATTTTCTCTTTTATCATTGAATCATCATCATTAATATAATATTAATATTAGATATATTGATTACTATTATATATTTTTTTAAATTTTATATTATCAAAAAGTCATGGAAAAAAATCACACTTTCTCGTATTATATTCCTAATTTTATAAAAAAATACCATTTTAAATATATCAAATTTTGAGATGTACAAACTAAATATGAATTGAAATACTCTTGAAAATTAAAAATTTAATTGATTAATTTATTATTTTATTTTAAAAATTGAATATAAATAAGACCATGATCTCCGGGGGACGGATCACTCATTATTCTATTGGGGTCAGGTGCACGGACGACAACTCCAAACGTCACACATCCTAGCTGACCTACCGTTTAGGTGGCACCAACGAGATCAAGCTAAGGTCAGGAACTTCGTGTCGCGGCTGCTCCACTCCGCTGCGATCTCTTGAACTGTACTTCGTTGACTTCTCGCGCACGAAGCGAATGGGTGTTGTGTCATGGGTCCACTTGATAATCAAGATATGCTCCATCCACTAGATAATGTTTTTAAATAGGTGAGCAAGAAAAATAGCATAGAATAATAAAATTTGACAGAATAAAAAGAAATGTGACTGTAAAGTAATTTCATTGATTAAATTTTTAAAAATTATTATCAATATTTTGATGTCAAATCTCGTATATAAAATTTTCTGAAAGTTAGCGAGTCAGGCGTGGGAAGAGATCGCGACTCGGGAAAAGTTAGAACACGAGAGAGAGAGAGAGGGAGGGAGGGACACGGCAGAGCTTCCGAAAGCAATCGGAGGAGTTCATAGTTCAAAAATTTTTTGTTTTAATTTTTTGGTTTGGAGAAGGGGATTAGGATCATTCGATGGGTTCGCTCACGCAGAGGGATGAGTTAGAGGTGTCGGCGATGGCCGACGACGGGTGGTCGTCGGAGGCGATCGTATACGTTAACGGCATCCGTCGTGTTCTTCCGGATGGGTTGGCTCACCTCACTCTACTGCAGTATCTAAGAGGTAGGCGACGCAATGCCAAAATCAATCCGTATTACCCTTTTCTTTTGATGGTTCAACTGTTGGGTTTCTACTTCTTATTTTCAGCTATTTTATCATAAAGCTTTGATTTTTATTTGTTTTTGTTAAGCTTTTAAGAAATTTCTACTTTCATTTTGCTCCATCTCCTATCAGAGCGGGCGATATTTTTCTAGAAAGCTTGCTAAGCTGAACTCATGAGGAGATTCTGCTGCAGTGTTTGTTTGTGGGAATCCCTGTATTGCTTGTAATTCGTCAAAGTTGGTGCTTTCAGCAGCTGATTCTGTTCAACATCATATTGTCACCGTTACAGAAGCATCCAAGCTTTTAAATCCATGGAACAACACACACACATACACACAAACACAAAATGTTAAGTTAAACAAACTAAAACTAATATCTCTCAACTGCATTTTTAGTAATCCCTAAAAATGATTTTAACTGTATAATTTCTGATTGCAACTGCTAATCAATTCCATTAGTAAGACTTTGCAACTTTACTGACTTTTTTTTGTGGTAAATAAAATATTCCATGGACTTGCTTGGGAATTATGGCTCTGCTGATTTTCTTTCATCGAATTTGGTTTGGTTTCACCTAATCCTCCCAACGCCACCCTTACATGTTAGATGTGTATTTGATGTTTATATTGAATCCTTAATCTGATTCTTACTCATAACTTTTTTGCATGATATGCAGAAATAAATCTAACGGGGACTAAGCTTGGATGTGGAGAAGGTGGTTGTGGAGCTTGTACAGTAATGGTTTCAGATTATGATCGATCTGCAAGGAAATCAGTGTGAGTTTCTAATTATTGGAAAAGAATGAGTGGGAACTCTAGTCGAAGAAAGAAACACTGTAAGACTTCTCTGTCTAAAGAATTGTAAGATGGTGATTTTAGATCTGTCAATAAATGAAATTCCCCTTGGAATGTGGGAGGATTTTTGGCTGAATTTTGCAAATGCAACCTTGTTTACAATGCATTGATTAGGAGTGGTAGAATTATATTTTGTAATATCCCTTAGTTTGAAGTACATTTATATGCTAGATTACCATAAATAATATATCTATGATGTTTTAGACTTAGATCACTGTTAATGCTCATTTTAGTTCCTTGATGCTTTTAGTGCGCTTGTTTGGGAACATAGCTTTGCCACTGCTGAGGGATGATGATAGGAAACACTTGAGTTTGCAAGTGACCCTAATGGGAAATACTTGAGTTCGCAAGGAAACCTAACAATAATCGGTAAAACAACAAGAAAATAGAAGAAAATTTGGTGGAAAAACAATCAAACGATAGATAGTCTTATAGAAAGTAAAGTGAAACAAGAACGAAGCAAAGATACAATTGATCCTCAATTCGAGAGGAGGATCGTTCTCTCCCAATCTCTAGACAAGAAGCCTAGAGCCCAAAACACCAAAGAGACTCCAAGAGAAATCCAAAATTTTGCATGCCCTAACCCTAGCCTCTCCTCATCCTTAAGTACAAATCTTCCTAATAAAAAACTTCCTAACATAAACCAATTTCAAAAACTCTCCTTATGCACTAGCCGCTCTTTTCTCTCTCTCTCTCTCTCTCTCTCTCTCTCAGTTGCAGCCTCAAGGGGGGCCCACATGCTGGGATAAATACATTAAGGAGGCGGCTTAGCCTGCCTCCTGTAGAACTGGACTGGCCCCTTCTGGGCCAGTCTGGTTAGTTCTGTAACAGATGATTATAGGCAGTCTGGGACAACTTCATATGTATTAGGCCTTCCGGTTTTAAGTTAGTCCTATTTTCCTTTCTTTTATGCTGTGTCCGAAAGTTTAGTTCACATTTTCTTTAATTTGTTGTGTTTGTTCATTTATATTTTTGGCTTGTAGTCTAGCCATACATCCCACTTATGAAAGGAAACTTGATAGGTCGGTAGGTCATTTCCTCTTAGTGGTTCATGTCACCCCTTTGATGATTTGAATTGTGGTTGAGAGTTGTTTAGCATATTTTTGAAGATTTTTCCTCAGTTCTTTTTTATTGTTGGTTAGTGGCTCCAGTCATGCATCCCCGCTTTTGAAATGTAGGTACGTGGATCTTGCTGTTCTATTCACTCATCCTATCGTTTTTAGTCTCCAAGTACTTTGCCAAGATTTAATATTTTTGTGGAAAGTTGTACTCTAGCTTTTATCTGGATAACTGGATAAATTTTGGATAGTAGTTGTGATAATCTGGCGGTTGTAATATCTTTCAGCCATGTAAAATATGCAGGCATTATGCAGTTAATGCATGCTTGGCTCCATTATATTCCGTTGAAGGAATGCATATTATTACTGTAGAGGGCCTTGGATCTTGTCAGAGTGGCTTGCACCCTGTCCAGGTACGATGTTTGGTTCTTGGGCAAATGTTCCCTCTTTTTTTAATGAAATAGTGAGATTATTAAGTGTTAAAGCGATATTTTTCCTGAATTTTTTTTTTATTTCATCAATTATTTGATTTCGTCATTGATTAGAAGAACACAAGAAAGATTGGTTCTTTTATTATGGGAAATCATGTACAAGCACTGGAAGATTTACACTGGTTTTGGATCCTACTTTTTATTTATAAAAGATTTGAGGTTGGTCTCTATCTTACTGGGTGGATTTGAATCAAAACTTCAATTTGCAGTGTATACATGCTTAGCTAATGCAGTAAATTGTAATTTTTTTGAATTCTGGTTCATTAAGAGATCATAGCAAGTACTCTTAATTAGGTCAGGACTTAGAATTGACCATAAACATTAGTTTGCAGACAGAGCTTTTGATACATTCAGAATATGTTCTGCAGCTGGGTTTGGATATTGTGTTCTGATATGGTATTTTATTTCTGTATAATGTGTGAAAAGAGGCCTCTTTAAGGGCTTTCTCTTAACAACCTAAGACTTTCCATTGAGACAAGCATATCTAGTAAAGTTGAGTGCATTAACAAAAAAATAAGAAAGAAAGAAAAAATGCCTTTTATGCTCGGTTAGGGGAAGAAGATAAATGTAACGTGTGGGGAAACTTTGTAACCAACTTGTTTTAAATCTCTGCATTGGATAGAAATTAGAAGATTTTTATGATATTTGGCTTGTCTCTATCATTTGGTGCATATGACTGTCAAAAATTCTTTCATTTAATAATTAATGTCGATAGCTGCGATCTAATTTACTTTCCTCAACATAATGTATCTGGTTGAGCATATCTAAACATTAGTTTGTGTTTTAATTATTTCCCTTTCCAAACTACATATGATATTTTACCATATCGGAAATCTATTATCTTTTAATATTTCATTTTATTACTGAAATGTATGATCATAATTGAGGATATTATTGTAACACCCCACAAACAATAACTTAACAGTTTATAAAATTTTAACAAAAATTAATATTAACTTTAATTACACATTTTAGATTATATTTAAATAAAATTTTCATTTTCATACCTGAATATTTTGGGTCTTACAATTATCTTGATTAAATTCTTTCTAGTTTGTTCCTTATATTTTCCTATATTTAGGATGCACCCATCTTCTTGTTGAAATATCAGTGCACGTCAAAATAAACTTTATAAGGTCTGTACTGATATTGGTATTCAAAGTAGTTCAGTTGATCACTCTATGTTTAATCGATACTCGTCCTTTTACACGATTATTATATGTGTATGTTGATGGCATTTTCTCATACGAAATGATATTATGAGATTGATGAAATAAAACATCTTTAGATGATGTTTGTTACTAAAAATTTAGGACATCTAGAATATTTTATAGGCATTAAGTATGCTTGTTGAAAAAAAAAAATAAAACGTTTCCCTCTCTTAAAGAAATATGCTACAAACTTGCTTGAGGAAATTGAGCGTCTTGGATGAAGGTGATAGGAAATACTTGATTCCAAGTATTTCCTAATCACTTTAGCCAAAGATCTCACAGCAAACTGCTGTCCACAGCAGGAAATCAGCCAAAACAGTAGGGAAAACACGAGAAAAAACGATAGAAACACGAAGTAAGAACTTGTATTTTACTAGAAGATGAAAGGAAATAGAAAAGATACAATTGATCCTCAATTCGAGAGGAGGATCGATCTCTCCCAAATCTCTAGACGCCGCTAGAGCCCAAAGAAAACCTAAATCTAAGAGATCTCAAATTTCAGCCAAATTCAAGATGATCAAACCCCAAGAAAACCAACTATTTAATGCATACAAATCAAAAGGAAATCCCTAAAAAGTCCCTACATTCAAATT
>NW_021319315.1:2952540-3031144 GCF_001605985.2 Dendrobium catenatum | reverse complement strand
CCATAGGGGCTTCTTCCTTCAAAATCCCCCCCTCGACGCTGAATTCTTTCGAATTCAGCACCTCGGCAATGCGATCCCTCTCTTCTCCCACCAAAATCAGCCCCCCTTCTGTCATATCCCATGCTCATCTCTTCCCTCGAAAAGGGCTCTAGCAGAGGCATGTCTTTCTCTTCCTCTAGGATCTCCACCTCCACATTTCTCCTCCCCCGCAAGGGGTTCGGATTTCCTCCCATGCCATGGCCGTCGGCGATCTCTCTTATTTCCGATGTCGCCGGATTGGTTTTCATCTCAAGCAGTTTCTTCAACATTTCCTCCATTGCGGTGAACTTCCCCTCCAACCTTTCATTGTTGGAGGTGATTTGGTTTTGAAGGTTGAAGAATCTTTCCTCCAAATCGGCTTTCAATTGGCCGACTTTGCCTTCCAAGATGTCAACCTTCTTTCCGGCCATATTTCTTCCCAATGGATCTCAAAAATATCACTTCCGGAAGCCAAAAGCTCGCTGAAAAATCAGGATTTCAGCCGCCTAAGGTCCCAAAAACGATGCTCTGATACCAATTTGATAGGAAATACTTGATTCCAAGTATTTCCTAATCACTTTAGCCAAAGATCTCACAGCAAACTGCTGTCCACAGCAGGAAATCAGCCAAAACAGTGGGGAAAACACGAGAAAAACCGATAGAAACACGAAGTAAGAACTTGTATTTTACTAGAAGATGAAAGGAAATAGAAAAGATACAATTGATCCTCAATTCGAGAGGAGGATCGATCTCTCCCAAATCTCTAGACGCCGCTAGAGCCCAAAGAAATCCTAAATCTAAGAGATCTCAAATTTCAGCCAAATTCAAGATGCTCAAACCCTAGGAAAATCTACTATTTAATGCATACAAATCAAAAGGAAATCCCTAAACAGTCCCTACATTCAAATTTCTCTCTTAAACCCCCAAAAAATCCTTCCTAAAACGCTCCCGTGGAGCTTGCGTCTCGCACGGTTTCCGCCCAGGCGGAAGTTTCCTCCGCTCATCTTGCGATTTTACCCGTGAACCGGTCCCGCCTGGACCGGCTGGACTGGTCCAGTGGACCGGTCTAACAGAAGGCTTGTTGACTCTCCCATGAATAGTTTACTAACATCTAGTAATGTTGAAAGCTTCATTATAATCCTAGTTATGAACTTTTAGTTGGTAAGTTTCTATTTAACTATCACCCGACTGGTTTATCCATTGTTGTTGGTGTAGTTTATTAGCATATGCAAGCAAACCCAAAGAAGAAAGACTTGAATCTTGTGCAATTTTTTTTTAAATATCTCGAGAAATATACGATAAAAAGTATAATAATTTAAATATTAAATGTTATCCTGGGGCTGATTATGCTGGATTTATTGAAGATTGAATGTTTGTTTTAGGATACTGTGTTTTTTGGGAGGCAATCACACTTTTTCTAGAGAGGTAAAAAATAAACTGTTCTCTTTAGATTCAGTGCCGAAGTTGAATGCGGGGTTATGATCCATTCTCTAAGCGAGATGATGTGGATCAAAACCATTGTAAAGGAAATTCAGCTTCATTATAACACAACCCATGGTCATGAAGTGTAATAATAAGGCATAAATCAATATTACTAGCAATATTATCTTTCATAAAATTAAACGTAGTGAAATTGATTGTTCACCAAAGCTGATTCTATTTTTCCTTTTTTAATGGAAATTTAATGTCCTCTTGAGTTTTGATTTTTTACAGAATTTAAATTTGTTATTAAATTTTTTTTTTTATAAATGTATTTGAATTTCATTGATCATAATGAGAATTGAAATGCATTTTTGACTAAAATTTTGACATTTATCCTTCATAAAACTCAATTTAGCTTTATAAAATCTTTCCCTTTTCTTCTCTTCTCTTCCCTTGTACCTTCTTTTTTAGCTCTAGCTACTCTTTGCTTGCATTTGTCTTTGTTCTCCATTAATTTCACCACCCTCGACATCATGAATCTCACTGCATCTACCTTTCTTGTCTTCTCCACTGTCCTTACGCTTGTCACTTACCTCACCTTTTGATGTCCTTGCTTCATCTACCTTTCTCACTTGTGTGCACCGCCTTCTTTAACTCTACCATTGTCATTGATGTTTCATCTTTGTCAAGTTTGCTGCCATCGCCTGCTATTACATCATCTTCGTCCATCCATCCTTGCCCTTATCCTCCACCACTCATCTTCACCTCTTCTACACATTGTTATTTCCATTGCCTCTATCATTGTTTTTATTTTTAACCTCACTGCCCCCCTTCTCATTACTGTTGCCAAATTCTGTTGAATGGGTTTCTGATGATTTTTTTGTTTAATTTTGAAGATAAATTTCAATGCAAAAATTCATTAAAAGCTCTTTAAAAAAAACGAAAAATAAATGTTTTTAGTAGAAATATCATCAGCACAACTTAACTTTGGTAAAATTAGTATTAAAAATTATCAACAAATCTGTTTGAAATTCTGCTAATTTTGGGTGGGTCTCCTTTTTCAATTATTGTGCTTGCTTATTAATTACTTCTTTTCCTCTTTTCTCTCTATCTTCTCTTCTTTTGATTGTCATTGATTGAAAGTGCCATTGAATTTTGTTAGATCTTAATTTTTCTGTTTTCTTTCCTTTGCTCAAATTTTCAATTGCTTGCTTGGCTTTTGAAAGCCTTAAATTTTATGGTCTTTAATTTCTATTTGATCGCTAAAATCAATTTACATCTAAATTGGAGTTCAATTGCTTTCAATTTTCATAAAAAGTGATTAATAATTGCTTACAATAAATATCTTGCTTTCTTTGAGATGTTGCATGCTTTTGCCTTGGGTGATAACATCTAAATTTGTATTGCATGTTAGTTGTGCATTAGAATTCCCTAAAATGTTCTACCTCACAAGAGGCTTGCGTCAAACGGATGTGTGCTTGAGGTTTTGTTTGGGACAGCTTTCTTATTGCTTATTGAAGGAGCTTTTTATTATAAAAAATTTAATTTTTGTATTAAAAAGCTGCTTCAAGAAGCAGTTAAAAAGCCCTCTCAAACAAAGCCTGAATCTTTCTTAAGACTGCTTTTAAATTACCTGTGCTATTGTTTGCTTCTTTTGTGAACTAGTTTAGTTTTAGTTTCGTTAATGGGTGCATGAGTTAATATCTATTTTTGGGGATTTAACACATCATAATGTATATAGCTGCATTGCTTTCAACTCTTGTATTGTTGTATCAACGGCTTATGCAGAAAATGACCGTTTACTATCAGTTTGTGCTGTTGCGTCAAGTCATTTGTTAGTTTGTTTCAATGTTTCAACTCCAAGTCAGTTTACTTTGTTTTTGGTGTGTTGTGAACAAATCAACCTGGTTCTATCACCTAGATTTCTGTATTAAAAAGAGATGGATAAGAGGGTTAAGGAGTCTGTAATTGGAGCTTGAAGCTGCCAAAAAATATTTTCGTACCAAATGGCTGTCAGACTGAAGTTTTAGAGAGCCTTGTATTTCATGACTGAAGTTTTGTTCTATCATGCTATCAAAAGCCATTAGTCGCCATCTATAGCAACTTTGTTACATCCATGTTTTGAGATCCTGAAATAAACTACTCTGTTAGCAAATTGACCTCTAAGTCATAGTTCTCAGATAAAATTATTATTTGAACTGGTTCCTTCTTTTGGAGTTAAGAATTTGAATATAGCTTTTACTTCAACTGCAGGAGGCTTTGGCTCAAGCCCATGGTTCTCAGTGTGGATTTTGTACCCCTGGATTTGTGATGTCCATGTATGCATTGCTGCGGTCAAACAAAGTACCTCCTAGTGAAGAGCAGATTGAAGAATGCCTCTCTGGAAATTTATGTCGGTGTACTGGTTATAGACCGATAATAGATGCTTTTCGTGTTTTTGCTAAGACCGATAACTCTGTGTACACTAAATCATATCCAACAAATGGTGAATTCATTTGCCCATCATCTGGAAAACCATGTTCATGTAGAGAAGGAAAAGTTCATAATAGTGAAAGTTCAGCTTGCGGTTCCACTTGTGGAGAACACAGACCTGTCTCTTACAATGAAATTGATGGAAGTTTATACAAAGAGAAGGAACTTATTTTTCCACCAGAGCTGGTTTTGAGAAATAATCTTCCACTGAAATTGCATGGTTTTGGTGGAATTAGGTGGTATCGTCCCCTAAAACTTAAACATCTATTGGATCTTAAGTCACTTTACCCAGCTGCAAAACTTGTTGTTGGTAATACGGAGGTAGGAATTGAAGTTAATTTTAAAAATGCACAATATCCAGTTCTTATCTCTGTCTCACATGTACCTGAGCTCAATGTTTTGAGCATTAAAGAGAATGGTCTTGAGATAGGCTCTTCTGTAAGGCTGAGCAGGCTTCAAGAAGTTCTCAAAGAAGTGATAGCAGAACGAGAAATTCATGAAACATCCTCTTGCAGGGCTATTAGTGATCAGCTAAAATGGTTTGCTGGAAAGCAGGTGAAGAATGTGGCTTCTGTTGGTGGAAATATATGCACTGCGAGTCCAATTTCAGATTTGAATCCACTTTGGATGGCTGCTAGAGCAGATTTTAATATTGTTGACTCAAAAGGGAACATTAGAACTGTCCATGCTAAAGATTTCTTTCTTGGTTACCGCAAAGTTGATCTTGCTCAGGGTGAAATTCTACACTCAATTTTCTTACCTTGGAGCAAACATTTTGAGTTTGTTAAAGAGTTTAAGCAATCACACCGGAGAGAAGATGATATTGCTCTTGTAAATGCTGGAATGCGTGTGTACCTTGAGGAAGTAGAGTCAAATTGGCAAGTTTCTGACGTTTCCATTATATATGGCGGAGTTGCTGCAGTTTCCCTCATTGCGGCAAAAACTGAAAATTTTCTAATTGGAAAGACTTGGGATAAAAACTTATTACAGTCGGCTTTAAAAATATTGAAAGACAATGTTCCTCTTGCAGGAGATGCACCTGGTGGGATGGTTGAATTCCGCAAATCACTAATACTGAGTTTCTTTTTCAAATTCTTCTTGTGGGTTACTCAGCAGATGAATACAAATGGATTCCTTAAGGAATCCATGGATGGAACTCACCTATCAGCCATACAACCTTACTCCAGGCCTTGTTCTAGTGCGAGTCAGAACTACGAAATAACATCAGTAGGAACTGCTGTCGGTTTGCCTGTGGTTCATCAATCTGCTAAACTACAGGTTTAATGATTAATTAGTCAATGCTTATAGTTCATACCGCGTATGAGTGTAGCCATGTTTTCTTCACTTTACTAAAGATAATTATCTCTAAGTTAATGTCTTCTAATTCTACATTTTTGGGGCAAACTTTACATTTCGTTGTGGCACCCAAGCATGTGCTTTCTTTTGATGAAATAGTATTTTTTTCTTTTGAAATTGTTAGAAATGTTGTACTTAAAATGTGAAAAGTGCGGTGTGCATGATGTGCTGATTATTTCACTATGAAACATATAAATTTTAATGGATTTTTTTGGTTGGAGGAGATTTCTCTTCTAAAGAAAAAAGAACTGAAAGTTGATGAAGGCCCACGATCGAAGTCCGCCGGCGAACGGTAGCAAGAAACCTGAAACAAAGAACAAACAAACAAGAACAGAGGAAACCGGGATAAACTCTTCCCCGAGAGAGTAGTATTGATCTGTATTGTAAAAATCTTCTCCATACAGTATCATGCTATATGTAAGCCAAACTATTCTAAGCTGTAGAATATACCATATATATTCTATAAGTGGAGTATCTAAATGAAAAGGTAATAAGTGCAAAGGTACTGAAAATAACAAACTTAGCAGAAAAAAAGGTGCACGTCCTCAAGGTGGCCGGTGTGCTGTCTATGCGGAGTAACGATGCACTGCATCAGTCCTCCCCGGCGACGGAAGAGCTCGACTCCGACGAGCAAGTGATGGTCGGGGCACTATCGGGAGGATGGTAAGGCCAAATGTCGCTGACATTGAAAGTTGAGGTGGTATTGTAGCTAGCCGGCAAATCGACAATGTAGGCATTGTCATTGATCCTGGTGGTAATTGCGAATGGGCCAATCTTCCTGCGGCTAAGTTTAGAGTACATGCCTGGTGGGAACCGTTCGCGCCGCAAACGAACCATGACGAGGTCACCCACATTGAAGATTTTCTCTCGACGGTGGAGGTCTTTTGAGGTCTTATAGGATTGGTTTGATTTGTGTAGCTGCTTGCGAACCTCCTCTAACATGTCAGAATATTGAGTTGCGAAGTGGGTTGCCTTTCCCGACTTGCATTTCGGTAGCACAGCCACGTCTAACGCAAGGTTAGGCAATTTTGTATAAACAATGCTGAATGGGGACTTACCCGTCGATCTATTCACCATAGAGTTGTATGCAAATTCTGCCGTGCTCAGCTTCTCTTCCCATTGCTTAGGGGAATCTTGTGTCAAACATCGTAGCATATTCCCCAAAGTGCGGTTAACCACTTCGGTTTGCCCGTCCGTCTGAGGATGGTAGGCGGAGCTCAACCGTAGGTCTGTTCCAAGTCGCTTCCACAGCTCGCGCCAGAAGTGACTAACGAACTTAACGTCTCGATCGGACGTCAAACTTCGGGGTACACCATGCAATCGCACAATTTGATGAAAAAAAAGGTGAGCAATGTATAAAGCGTTTGAAGTTTTCTTACAGGCAAGGAAATGCGCCATTTTGGAGAACCGGTCGACGACGACCATGATGGAATCATGTCCTTTCTGTGTGCGGGGAAGGCCCAAAACAAAATCTAAACTTAGATCTTCCCAGATGGTGTCCGGCACCGGTAACGGTAAGTAAAGTCCGGTATTTTGTGCACCTCCTTTGAAACTTTGACAGACCGGACAACGCTCGACGAAGCGTAATACATCACGACGCAGTCGTGGCCAGAAAAATCTGCATTTAAGCTGGGCCAACGTTTTGTCACGTCCTGCGTGAGCTGCTAGACCGCCAGAATGGGCTTCCTGTATGAGGTGGAGACGCCACGAAGAAGCCGAGACACACAGCAAATTCTGGTGGAATAAGAAACCGTGACGGATAGTGAAATCTGGTGAATTATCTCCCTGCAGACACGCCTGCCAAATACCCGCAAATTCAGGATCATTCGGGTATAGATCTTGGAGACAAACTAATCCGGCGAACTCAGTTTGGAGTTGGCTAAGCAGAGCCATTTTCCTGCTTAGAGCATCCGCAATTTTGTTTTGGTGTCCCGGTTGGTGTTTAAGCACGAATGAGAATTTTTGGAGGAAAGAAACCCAACGGGCATGCATCCTGTTGACATGTTTTTGACTGTTGATGAACTGTAAGGCCTTGTTGTCGGTGCAGATAACGAAATCTTGATGCTGAAGATACGGCTCCCACTGCTTGAGCGCACGCACCACCGAATAGAGTTCCTGTTCGTAAGCCGACCAGCGTTGGCGTGTGGGACAGAGTTTTTCACTGAAGTATGCCACCGGTCTACCTTCTTGGGAAAGCACTGCTCCTATCCCAATTGAAGATGCGTCTGTCTCGACGGTGAAAAGCTTCTCAAAGTTCGGTATAACTAGAACAGGGGCGGTCGTGAGGGCAGCTTTCAAGGTTTCGAAACTGTCTTGCTGTGGAGGTCCCCATTTAAATACTTTAGCTTTGAGGCAGTCGGTAATTGGACTCAAGATGACACTGAATCCTTTAATAAATTTGCGATAAAAGTTCGCAAGGCCGTGAAAGCTGCGAATTTCAAAGAAAGTGGTAGGCGTCGGCCAATTCAAAATAGCTGAGACTTTATCCTTGCTCATTTCCACACCTTCCTTGGATACTATGAAGCCCAAAAAACTGACGTGTGAGGTGGCAAACTCACATTTAGACAAATTGAGGAAAAGCTTGTTTTCCTGTAAAACCGTGAAGAGCTGTCTCAAATGGCAGAGGTGATCTCCCAAAGTTTGGCTGAAGACTAGGATGTCATCAAAATAGGCAATGCAGAATCGTCCCCAGAAAGGTTTGAGTATCTCATGTATCAGCCGCATGAAGGTAGATGGTGCATTACAAAGTCCAAACGGCATTACCCTCCATTCGTATAAGCCCAGTGGTGTCTTGAACGCTGTTTTCCACTCGTCGCCGGGTCTTATACGTATTTGGTGATATCCACTGCGGAGATCAAGCTTGGAGAAAACGGATGCCCCACCCAGCTTATCAAGTAATTCGTCAATCCGTGGTACCGGAAATCTATATTTAACAGTGATCTTATTGATTGATCGGCTGTCTACACACAGTCGCCATTCGCCATTCTTTTTAGGCACCAGTAGGGCGGGTACAGCACATGGACTGATACTTTCTTGGATAAGTTGTTTTTGAAGTAGCTCCTCAATAATTGTCTGCATAATCTGTTGCTCCTTTGGGCTGAGTCGATAGTGCGGTAAATTTGGTAATGTAGCATTCGGGATCAGATCAATTTGGTGTTGCACCTTTCTCTCGGGAGGTAAGCTAGACGGGAGTTCGTGTGGGCAGACTTCAGCAAATTCTGTAAGGAGTTCCTGTATTTCCGGTGGAATACCCGTGGAGGTAATGGGCTCAGCTTCCATGACCAACAATGCCCACATAGAAGAAGATTCTTGCCAAGATAATAACAGGGTAGGACCGGTCACGATCTGCATAATTGAAGCCGAATTGTTACGGTTCGCAGCCTTCTCTTCTCTAGCTGTTGGCAGAAAACGTAACCGTCTTCCTTTCCAATCAAGGGAATATGCATTGGCTCTGCCATCATACATTACTCCCGCATCGAACTGCCAAGGGCGGCCCAAAATTAAGTGACACACGTCCATGTCTAGGACGTCACAGAGTACTTCACACACATAATGCCGGCCAATAGAAAACGTTACTTGACACATTTCGGTGACTTGAATTTCAATACCACGTTTTACCCAGCTGATTTTGTAAGGTTGGGGATTCTTTGTAGTTTTGAGCTGCAGTGCTTGAACCACTGACCTGGCCACAATGTTTTCAGTACAACCACTGTCCACCAAGAGGTCACAGACTTTACCCTTAATGGTACATCGGGTCTTAAAAATAGCATTCCGCTGTGATGCTGAGGCACGGCTTGGAGTGATTAACAGTTTCTCAACTACACATATCAATGGTTCACCCTCATCGCCATCGACGTCCTCGAAATCTTGATTGTCTCCTTCATTCAGATGGATGGATCCTTCCCCATCCTCATTCTCCATCAATTGCAGTTGTTGCCGTTGAGGGCATTCATTAGATTTATGACCCGATTGAAAACAGCGAAAACATTTCAGGGTATTGGGCCTAGCATACGGATTGGTGGACGCGGGAGATTTATTCTTGGGAGGTGTCTTACCCTCTTGAATATTTCCAGCAGCTCTGGGTACTGTCGAGGCAGGTGAGGTAGTCACGGGGTTTGCATTGGGCTTAGCTGAACTTGAGCCCGCCTTTGCAGAATCAACTGTGATTTCTGGCTGTGATTTTCGGGAATACTGGAATCGTGACGGGCGGTTAAACTGCATTTCAATTCGGAGGGCAAAATTAATGGCCTGAGACAGAGACCACACGGAGTTCAATTGCAGCTTATCTTGGATGGACTCCTTAAGGCCCCCAATATACCGAGCCACCAATTGGTTTGTTGATTCATTCAAATTATTGCGGGCACAAAGACGGTGAAATTCTTCAGTATACTCGCTCACCGAACGGCTACCCTGCACGCAATGCTGATACCTCATATAGAGGATCTGCTCATAATCAGTGGGTAAGAACTGCGATCGCAGCATCTGCTTCATCCTTGCCCAGCTACGAACTGGCCCTTTCATTTCTCGTTGTCTCGATTGCAGCAGCTGAGTCCACCAAGCACTTGCGCCGCTCCTCAAACGGCATGCCACATACTTCACTTGCTTAGAGGCTTCAATGTCCATATAATCGAAGAAATTTTCGACTGCCTTTTCCCAATCCAAGTAATCTTCAATATGCAAATGACCATCAAAAAAAGGTATGTCTACTTTAACCTTGAATTCTGCTTGTGACCTTGGCTGGAATGGTCTTCGTCGTCGTCGATTCGGACCCGCATTACAATTTAGATACTCTTCGTCTTCTCCCGACTCCGTCAAAATGGCTTCTCTGTCGATCATGTCTTCTTCTGAATCGGAAGAATAAGGCATTGGTGGAGGTGGTCGGCGCCATTGTCGTTCCAGGTCCAGTCCGCATCGCCCTCCTGTAGCCATTTCCGGTCCAGGTTCTCGGCGCGGTGGTTGGTGGGGGTTCCGGATACGATTGAGATGATTATCTCGACGCATTTCTAAAGATAGGCGTTGCACATCTGCCGTCAGCTCTTCCAGCCGGCGAAGGATGGTAGCCTGGTTCTCCCAGAGTGTTTCGAAGCTCCGACCAGCGTCGACAGCCGGTTCCTTGCCCTTCTCCGTCATCGCGCAGTGTAGCTCTGATACCAACCTGATGAAGGCCCACGATCGAAGTCCGCCGGCGAACGGTAGCAAGAAACCTGAAACAAAGAACAAACAAACAAGAAAAAACCTTTTTTGCATGCCTGGTTATAATCTTTTACCAAAAAGTTTTAATTAGATAGCATTAATTTATATATTTTAGACATATTTCTAAATTTTATAATCAAATGAAAGAAAGAATTTTAGATTATAGATAGATTTTTAAAATTGAATCTTAAAAATGATCTGATATTAAATGGCAAAATTAACATATTTTCAAATATTGGCATTTGTTGATTATCATTGATTTCGACCGCTTCAAAATATTTTTATATCTCAAAATTGATGATATATTTTTCTAAAGAGTATTTAAGGCTTTGTGACCCAAAAACTTTTTCTGTTTTGTTTTTCATCATGTATCTAATATTTATTCATCAAAGAGTTTTTAAGCACAAATTAGTAATTTTAATAACAGAATATTATCTATCTACCTTGTTGCTTTTGGAGGAAAATTAAAGTTACTTATGTAAAATAAAAGCATTTATAAACACTACATTTTAACTTAATTAAAATGTAAGTAATTATAAAAACTAATACTCTCCTGCATGCAAGGTCTAAATATTTCTTTGGTATTATGTTAAAAAACAAAATTCATTGATCATGCTGGTAGGTCCCCTAAGGGCAAATATTATCTCTAATGTATTCTAAAAAAATTGTCTCTTATACGTATACAGATATACCCAAATAGCTTATAATTAATAAAAAACCCCATATTTATTTTGATTCTAACTTTAATGATATTATCATATTAGTATATGTGCATATAAAATAACTAAATAAGAAAAAATATCACAATCATAAAATTGTTTCATTTATAATATTTATTCATGCATTGAAATCAATAAAAATAATTAAGACTTTTAAGGGTCAATATGATCTCTAAACTCCTATGATAGTACGTCTTTAATAAAAGAACTGATTATCATTAACTCAGTGCTTAGGTGCTTAATAATTAACCATTGTTTTTTTTAATCATATTCTCTTATGAGTAAGTATTAAATTTCGTTTCTCTAACTTTGATTGTAACTCTTGTTACTCTTAGTCATAAAGACTATAATTGAATTGTCATAATATATTTCCAATGATCGAGAAATAGAGTTTATAAATATAAGCCTAAAAATAAAATTCTTCATCATTATCTCATTCATCATCTCATAATATAGAAACATAGCATAATTATTAAATTCCATATTTTTTTGACCAATTTAATCATCATTCCATTCATAATCTCTAATATATATTCTATCAAATTTGAGGAATATACTACAACTATTAAATTATATATTTTCACCTCCTCATAATCTAAAATAGAACAAATATTGACAGCCATAGAATTACTATAATCTGTTAAGCCCAACGAAGTTGGTCCACCAGGAATGAAAGGTTTTTTTTTTTTCTTATTAATAATTGTATTATACTAATAAATATATAGTTTTGGAAAGATAAATATATTTTAAGAAATATAATGTATAATTGTGAGGCTTTTTTTTTGTTTTTTTTTTAGACATTTAGGCTATTTAAGGCAAACTTATACACACAATGCATGCAGATAGACTCGAACCCTAAACCTCTTAGTTGAAAGTCTAAGCTCTCAACCAATTAATAAACCAAAGAGATGATGGAGGAAGATCGTATGGATAACGAATTACTATAATCTGTTAAGCCCTACGAAGGTGGTCCACCAGGACAGAAGGGGTTTTTTTTCTTATTAATAATTGTTATTATACTAATAAATATATAGTTTTGGAAAGATAAATATATTTTAAGAAATATAATGTATAATTGTGAGAGGCTTGGTGGGGAAGATCGTATGGATAACCAACGATAATAATAACCAAATAAAAAACTACTATTAGAATAGTTCCGTGGGATGTCGATAATGCTAGCTGCAAGCTAAGAAGCGTGATCCTGCCCAGCTACATCGCTCTCCGTCAATGGCGCCGTAGTACCAGCCATCCATGACTTGCCGCCTCATCATCAGTGACTCCTCACCACATGCTCCCATCACTTAACCCACGGCGCCAATAAAGCTCAATAGGACACCTTTCAATCCATATATACCACAACCATTTCTTTAACACCATAACAATCCAGCTAGGTCGATGAACTCTTTCTCAGCCCATTCCTCCCCAGCTACTTAGCTCACACGTGTAAGCTTCACGCTTCCTGATCAGCGCTTCCTCTTTCATCAATTATTTGATTCCGCACTTTCTTTGCCTCCCCTTATCCGCTTTGGCCCACTATATAACACCAAGACTCCTCCAGTTCTCCTCACATCCCAAAGTATTTCAATGGCGACCTTTCCAAGTTATTCGTTATTTCTCTGCTTCTGCTTCATGTTTTACCTTCTCCTCGGGGCCTCCCTGGCTTCCCGTAAGCTCGCCGCGGTGGAGGAGAAGCAGCCTCTCACCATCACTTACCACAAGGGCGAAGTCCTCTCCGGGCCCATCTCCATCAACCTCCTCTGGTACGGTAAGTTCACGGCCGCCCAGCGCGCCATCCTCTCCGACTTCGTATCCTCCCTGTCCGCCAGCGGCGTAGTGAAGCCCTCCGTGTCATCCTGGTGGACGATGGCGGAGAAGTACTACACCCAGTCAAAACTGGCGCCGCCACGACTAAACCTCGGTGACCAGATCCTCGATGAGGATTGCTCATTGGGTAAATCTCTGAAGAACTCCGACATTGCAGCTCTCGCGGCGAGAGGCCGGGCGCGGCGGGCACTAAACGTGGTGCTGACCGCGGATGACGTGGCGGTGGAGGGATTCTGCATGAGCCGCTGCGGGGCCCACGGGTCATCCCCCCGGTCTAAGGCTGGCCGGTTCGCCTACATATGGGTGGGTAACTCGGCGGTCCAGTGTCCGGGCCAGTGCGCGTGGCCCTTCCACAAGCCAGTCTACGGTCCGCAGGCCCCACCGCTTGTGGCTCCCAACGGCGATGTCGGAGTTGACGGTATGGTGATGAATCTGGCTAGCATGATCGCCGGCGCTGTTACGAACCCATTCGGTGGTGGATTTTTCATGGGACCGAAAACGGCGCCGCTAGAGGCAGCGACGGCGTGTCCCGGGGTCTATGGCAAGGGAGCGTACCCGGGTTACGCCGGCAATCTCATGGTGGACAGCGCCACCAGTGCCAGCTACAACGCGAATGGGGCCCATGGCCGGAAGTATCTCCTCCCGGCCATCTTTGATGCGTTAACGGCATCCTGTTCCACGTTGGTGTAATGTGCAAAAAATAATAGTCGTCCTTTGTAAATAAAACTGCGTCCTCCATATTTTTTTTTTATTACTTTAATGCTAAAGCTGTAATGAGTTAACTGTTAACGTGTAAGTCCTATGTCAACTGTTTAGCGAATCACCTCCAATTAAAGCTGAGCTTAGTTTTTTTATTTTTTGGGCGGAAATTTGCGGCCGAACCCCACATATTGCTATAAAAATAACATTATAAATAAGGTGTTTAAAGATCTAACCCAACAGAAGCTAGACAGAAAAATTAGCTTAATAGGTAAGGAAAAAATAACAAAAATTTATACCACCCAATACAACAGAGAACATAGAGAGAAAGAGAGTTAAAAAGAGCAGCTAAATGTTCTAAAGAGCTCAGGCTACGGTCCGAGTAACAAGACCAACAAAATATCATCAGAGGCGATCAAAAGTTCAACTGGTTGCCAGCAAGACCCTCCAAGGGAATGCCGGAGTAGAAGCTAACATCATCGTCCTTCAAAAAATTTCTCCGGCAACCAGGGGAGGCCCCTGGTTGCCATGGACGACTTCTAGGAGCACAAAGATGGAACCACCAGAAGAAACCTCAGGCACAATAAAAAACCGAGAGTCATGATAGCCAATAGCGGCCAGATAGATATAGAGCAGTAAGTGATATACCCAATGTTATAAAGAGAAGATAACATACCAAAGAATTCGACCAAGTTAGATGGCTCACGATAGCAGTTGCTGGGGGATGAGAGAGCTTTTCCATCTAGCAGATTTGAGAATAACAGCTCTTTTAATTTTAGAAATCACTGTGGTCGGGTAGTCATATCGATTTCCAATATGTTTTATGTTTATCCTATAAGAAAATATTTTTACATTCTGTCAACAATTAATTCATCAATAAAATCAAACACCAACAAGAGGTTTGACCTTAAAAGTATAATCTCTAAATCCCTCAGAATGTTATTAAAGATGTCAAAGGAAAAATCACACTCAAAGAAAGATATGAATGCGATTCTAAAGTAGAAGAACATAATATGCATGACATTTGAACATGAATGCCCCGTCTAGACAAAACATCCGTTGTTTTTAAGCCTTGTTTGAAAACAAGTCAAGCATAGGATGAAAATCGGAGTGAGTGTCTTTTATGTCAAATACATTTTTCCCAGCCAGCCATAGGAAGATGCGAATGAAACTGGTTAGCAAAAGACTTAATGTTTGGATTTTCAGCTCCCTTGCAAAGACAACCCACAGAGGATGAGAGAATAGTAACTGAACTAATCTCATTAAGAAGGTGATCAGGTAACCAAGAAGACAAATTCCAAGTGCCATTATGCATAAAATTACTGATCACAGACATATTATAAAGTAATAAAATTATGCTATCCATGCTAGCGATGTTGAATAATTCTATAATGGATTTACCATTGCATCAAGGGCCTCAAAGAAAGGACATAGAGCTTCAACAGTGCACTCTAAATGTCAGACAATTCTTAATATTATTTGCAACCACGCTAATAAATTTTCAGTAGGTAGAAGGATGCTTGACTTGTATGTCAATTCCAGAGGGAATGGTATTTGGATTTCCACCAATGAAATAGAATTGAGGAATCTCCAAATGAGAGAAGAGCCAAAGGTGAAATATAAAGAGTCAATGGGGGGGAGGCCAAGTTACTTAGGCCTTCTCCAATCATTTGGCAAACAGGCGAATGGAGAGCCTCAGACGTGCCATTCGAACTCTATTTTTGCCGGCATTCAGTAGCTGATGAACAGTGCGACGCCAATATGGCGTCGCACTGTTCACTTTCGTCATTTCTTTCTCTCTATCGAACTCCGTCTGAGAAAGGCGCAAAAGAAACGACGATGATTTTGGGGCAAAATGACGTTCCACTGGAGATGAATCACGGCACTTTTTGATTTTACTGCATTTTGCGGCGAAAAATGAGAGTTTCGGTTTGAGATGTCCTTAGGAGTACAAGTGTCTTTCCAATAAATCATATGGAGTTTTTTTTTTTCATTATTTTTTCCAAAATACAAAAATCCGAGGCTATTAGAATAAATAAGTCTTTTGTATTTCCACGTTAGCATGTATTAGATGTATCTAGACCGGCTACATTAGAACTGGCACTAGTCTATATATTTGCCTTTACTGTACCGTGTAAACGTCTATGTTTTAATACAATTTCCACTTACAGCTCTTGTCTTTTCCCTCTGTTCCTTCACGCTGTGCTGTATCAGATTCTACATGGTATCAGGCCTCAAGAACCTGTGACTATGGCTTCCTCCGATCTGTCTTCTCCGCCGGCTCAAAACGCTACGCCTACCATCATCGCTTCCAGCATTCCTTCCTCCCTCAAATTCCTGGTATCTAATATCAAAAATCTTGTTCCCACTCAACTATCTACCGACAATTACCCTCTTTGGCTTTGCAAATCGTTAAAATCTTTAGGGCAAATGGATTTTCTTCTTTTCTTGAATCCCCTTCGTCATCACCTTCGGCACAGATTGTGTCTTCGGAAGGGAGTTCCACTTCTACTCCTACATCTCAATCTTGGATTCTTCAAGATCAAAATCTGGCGGCAGCTTTATGTTCAACGATTACTCCAACTGTTCTTCCTTATATCTTATATCTTGAATCTACCCATGCCATTTGGACCTCCCTTGAGCTTAGGTTTCAATCTACTAACCGCTCAAAGGTTATTCAGTTGAAAAATGAGCTTCACCATATCTCTATGAACTCCTCCACCATGACTCAATATCTGACCAAGATAAAGTCTCTGGTTGATCAAATGGCGTCGGCAGGCTCCACTCTTGATACCGAAGATGTAATTCTGTACATCTTAAATGGATTACCGGCTTCCTACCAGTCCTTCAAAACTTCCATTAGAACAATGTTAAATCCCATCAGTCTTGATAACTTGTACGCCTTGTTACTTAGCGAGGAAATCAATATTTCTATGGATGCAGCTCGTATCACAACATCGGCAGATCCGAATCTTGCGCTCTACTCAAATCGCGACCGTGGTAGAAGGGGTCGTGGTCGCAGCAGCAGCTCCAAGAACAGCAATGCTCCTCGTCCATCAGCAGCAATTATTTGCCAAATTTGTACCAAGAAGGGTCACTCTGCATCCTCATGCTGGCATCGTACAAATCTTCAGTACACTCCACCGACAACTCCGGCTACCAACACGGCACTGGCTGTGAATTCGAATCAGCCTGCTCAAGAATGGTACCTGGACACAGGCGCTTCATCCCACATAACAAACTCTCTGGACAGAATGTCTACTTCCAACTCCTATCAGGGGTCGGACACTATAACCGTTGGCGACGGCAGAAACGTCGCGATCTCGCACACCGGCGACGGTATTCTTCCGACGTCGGATCGTAAGCTGCATCTGACTAAACTTCTTCATCTCCCTAATATTCGTTACAATCTTATTTCTATTTCGCAACTAACGAAGGATAATAATCTTTATGTTGTTTTTGATCCTCATGGTTACACTTTCAAGGATCTCAAGACTCACCAAACAATTCTGGCTGGCCCTTGCCGTAACGGACTCTATGCGGTACCTTCTACATATACAAAATCATCCAACACCGCTCTCAAGATCAACCAACATAGCTCTACCTTGTGGCACAATCGTCTTGGGCATCCCAACAATAATGTGCTTACTATGATTTCAAAGATTAATCCTACTCTCAATATACCGTTAAATCATCATGATTGTATAAACTGCAAAGCCTCTAAAGGCACCAAACTTGTGTTTGAACAATCAGAAAATAAGCAATCTACACCTCTTGCTCTTCTTCATTCTGATGTTTGGGGCCCCTCCCCCATTATATCTGTTCAAGGTTTTCGTTATTATTTAATTTTTGTTGATGATTTTTCTAGGTATACTTGGTTGTTTCCTATGCGACAGAAGTCCGAAGTACCCAATATTTTTATATCATTTAAAACGTTTATAGAAAAACAATTAGCTACCCCCATCAAATGCATTCGGACAGATGGTGGCTCGGAATACATTAACCATACGCTCACCTCCTATCTCGCGGCTAATGGCATTCATCATCAGATTTCGTGTCCTTACACGCCCGAACAAAATGGCGTGGCAGAAAGAAAACATCGTCACATTGGTGACACTACCCGTACTCTTCTTTCCACGTCAGGCGTTCCTTATATTCACTGGCCGGAGGCAACTCTCACGGCTGTTCACCTAATTAATATCATGCCATCTCCTAATACTCAAACTGTTTCTCCTTATCATCGTCTGTTCAACAAACCACCCGATTACTCTTCTCTTCGCACATTTGGTTGTGAATGCTATCCTCTTACGCCCACTCATCTCTGGCATAAACTTCAGCCCAAAGCTATCTCGTCAATCTTTCTTGGCTATTCTGATTCCTATAAAGGCTTCAAATGCCTTAACACCTCAACTAATAAAATCCATCTCTCCAGGCATGTTATTTTTCTTGAGCATTCTTTTCCTTTCAAGAACACTTCTACACTGCATACAACGACTCATAGTGACATTCCTCCGTCTCTGTTAACTCCCACGTCTTCACAATATTCCACAACTCAAACCATACCACTCTCATCTCCTCACAGCAATCACAGCAACACGTCTTCAAATCCCTCTGCTCCGTCCCTCTTACCTATACCTAGTCCGCCTCATATCTCCAGACCAAGCTCTCCTTGTATTCCTCCGCGGCATCCCATGACCACTCGCACTATGACTGGCAATCTCAAGCCCATTCGCAAACTCAACCTTCTTCACCAACAAACTCCTGCAAATTCTGAACCCACTACCTACACCGAGGCCTCTAAGTCCTTGAATTGGCGTCAGACAATGTGTCAAGAAATATTCGCTCTTCAAAAACAGGGCACTTGGAGTCTTGTTCTACCTCCACCGAATGCCTCAATTCTTGGATGCAAATGGACCTTTAGAACAAAACTTCATGCTGACGGCTCGGTGGCTCGTTACAAGGCTCGTCTTGTTGCTCAAGGCAACCATCAAGAGTACGGAATTAATTATACCGAAACGTTTAGTCCGGTCGCCAAACTTCCCACCATCCGAATCCTTCTCACCATTGCACTTCATCACAATTGGCCAGTTCAACAGTTAGACGTCGAAAATGCTTTCCTTCACGGTAATCTTAACGAGACTGTCTATATGTTACAGCCTAAAGGATTTGAAGACCAAACAAAACCGAATCATGTCTGTCAGTTACACAAGGCTATCTACGGACTCAAACAATCCCCTCGGCAATGGTACAACATGTTCACTGCGTCCCTAACAGCGCTCGGGTTCAACCACAGTCAATCAGATCCATCTCTTCTCCTGTTCAACAAAGATTCCATACAAATCTATATTCTTGTGTATGTGGACGATATTTTGATTACTGGAAACAACGACACAGCAATATCCAATCTCATTACTCAGCTAAACAAATCCTATGCTTTGAAACATCTCGGTCACGTTAATACCTTTCTCGGCATCAATATTCGGTCTGATCAAAACAGGTATTTTTTGTCTCAGGCACCTTATGCTAATTCTATTCTTCAACTTGCAGGTCATGCCAACAGCAAGCCCACAGCAAATCCGACCTGCACAAAGTTGCCTCTCACAATTGCTTCGGATCCTGATCTGTCTGATTCGGCGCTCTTTCGACGGATCGTTGGATCCCTCCAATACCTTACTCTTACTCGTCCCGACATCGCATTCAGTGTCAATCTCCTGTCGCAACACATGCATAATTCGCTCCCAAATCACGTTTATCTTCTTAAGCAACTCCTTCGGTACATTAAGGGAACACAGCATTTCGGAATTCCCATAACTAAAGGTAACCTTTCTATTCGTTCTTTCTCCGATGCAGATTGGGCAGGTGATCCTGTCTCCCGGAAGTCCACGTCAGGCTACTATACGTTCATAGGCAATAACATCATCTCCTGGAAAGTTCAAAAGCAAAATACAGTCGCACGTTCTTCTACAGAAGCGGAATATAGATCGCTAGCTGCCCTCACTGCGGACATTATATGGCTTCGTCAAGCTCTTTCCGATTTCGGCATCAAACCCGATCAGCCGGCTGAACTTCATTGCGACAATATGTCGGCCATCGCTATTGCGAACAATCCGGTCTTTCATGCGCGTACCAAACACATTGAAATAGATCAAAGATTTGTCCGTGATCATATTCAGAAGAATAATATCAAGATCCTACCGGTTAGCACGATTGATCAGATTGCTGATGTTCTCACTAAACCTCTTTCCACAAAGCGCTTTCGTCAACTAAGAGACAAACTGACGGTTCTTCCAGATCCCTCTGTTTGTGGGGGTGTATTAGAATAAATAAGTCTTTTGTATTTCCACATCAGCATGTATTAGATGTATCTAGACCGGCTACATTAGAACTTGCACTAGTCTATATATTTGTCTTTACTGTACCATGTAAACGTCTATGTTTTAATACAATTTTCACTTACAGCTCTTGTCTTTTCCCTCTGTTCCTTCACGCTGTGCTGTATCAGATTCTACAGAGGCAAATATTGAAAATATTTTTGCTGCAGGTTTTTGAAATAATATAACCCCTAATTCAGTAAACAATAATATTACAAATAGTGAGCTTAGTTGCACATACTATAGTTTCTTATCTATTACATGTCTCCGGCGATCCCATCAATCTTCCATGGATTCCCCTCTTCACAGCAACCAAATGGCCAAGATTTTTTTTTTTGGGGAAAAAGATATTCCAAATTTAGCATCTATGCTAAAGTCTGTATACTTGATACACAAGACTTCAATGATTCCAAAGCAAGCGCACTCATTGCCCTTAAGGCTAGACTTAATCATTTCTATGATATAGTGGAAATCACCACAAAATATAGAGCCCGGTCCCCATTTCCATTTGCATCATCTCTGCAATATTTTCAGAGCACCCAATGTCCGTTTTTTTAGTACATATCGATTCAATACAGGATGGGCTCAGTGTAGTACCACTGTACCATAAAGATTCTAATTGGAAATCAAACCCTTTTGACAGAGTGAGCAATGAATTCCTTCATTTATTAGTTACGAAAAATAATTTTTTGTGGATATATAAATATATTTCTAAATAAAAGTAGATTTTTTTTTTTATTTTAATTGGATAATCTAAAAATATAAATCTCAATAAAGTTTGTGTGATTTTTAGATTATAACAAAACTCTTATTAGTAAGATTTGAATAATCAAGATGAATATATGATGCATTGGATTGCAAATATTTTTTTAAGATGGAAGATAAATGTAACTAAATGTTAAGCATACTTCATATAAGAGAGAGAGAAAGGATTGCTATTTTTAGGAGAGAGAAGTCCTTTCTCTCAGCTTTCTAAAATAGCTTATTAGTATAAAAAAATTTAGTTATTTTTTTTTACTAAAAAACTATTTAAAAAAATAATAAAAATGTTATTCCAAACAAACCTAAATATTCATCTCATGATATTGTGTTTGTGGCAGATCTATTGGATCCATGAGAAATTCATAGGGTTAGCCTTATTTTGTTCTTTTGATTGGAAGTCTTAAGTACCGATCAAAAGATTTTGAGTTTGAGTCTTGCATATATGTTATGTGTAAGAGTTTACCTTAACTGACTTAAATATCTTTTAAAAAATAGTACTTATTCTGTTATTTGCTCATTTGGAATCCTTTAGGTGGCTATATATAATTATTTGTAATAAACAAAAGAAGTTGTTGGGATGCTCAAGAAATCGCACCTATATATATTGGGCTTGTTTATGCCGGTAAAATTTTAGATGCAAATAGAATATTATTCTTTTTTATTAACTACAAATTTTTTGGAGCTTTTTTTTTCCGATTATGTAAGCATGACTTAAAAGTCATTTAAATTTCATCTAGAACAACTTAGGCTATATTGATTATGCTTTTAAAAGCTATTTTTTTTTTCAAACACAAATATTTTCTTACAAAAAAAAAAAATTTTTAAAGATAAAATTTTAAACAATTATGTAAAAACTATCATGATGCGCATTTTTTTTTTTGGGAAATTGGGGGCAAAGTACGTATCAATAAAAGAAATAAGCTAAAGTCTTACAACAACTCTATAACAATTTATAAGTAAATGACTTGTAAAGAGAGCTGTAACAAAAATGACAAAAAAAGGAGAAAGGTCCGCAGAAAAAGAGACCAAAAATCAGAAAGGACTCAGTAAAAAGAGGACATGACCAAATTGGATAAGACCATAATCATGAAAGCATCAGTCCAGGGTCCAACACTGAGACCCACCAAAATTGGGAACCCCTGGTTGCGAGCGGACCATCTAACGAACATTACTACAGAGTGCTCAAAAAGGCCAGGCCAAATGCAGATTGAAGGGGAGGAACACCGGGGCCATCCAAGGGGAGTCCTAGAGAAGAGGTCGGATCCATACATCATTGTCCCAAAAAAGACTTGAAGCACGAAGGGAGGCAAGGTGAATTGCATCATAATTTTTCCATTTAAAAATACTCGCAGAGATAACTTTTATAATTTTAGTGCGGACGAAGTGAGGAGAGGCTTCAGAATTATCAAAAAGGCTTAACATTGTGTTCCCTCCCAATGAAGTAAACAGAGCCGCAAATCACTAGAAAACAGAAATTCTTCTCCGTAGTTTAAGTGATGTAACTCTCCATTAAACTCAAAAGCTTGCAACAATGCCAGCGTAATGATAAACACTCAAAAAACAGGAGAAGAGAAGAGATAACATAAACAAAAATTCACATAGGAAAAATAAGTGCATAATACTTTCATCCTAAATAAAGGAACATCCATAACCATGATACATAGACTGAATATACGGGATACCTAGACCCCCAAACTAGTAGGTAAGCAGGTCTTATTCCACACAATGAGGTGCAAATTTTTGCCAGCCACAACATTTTTTGTGAACAAGAGATCGAATAGACGGGATGCACATAACTTTTATTGATTACTTTTTTTAATATAAAATCAATCGAACAGCTGTCATAAGTCCCAACCATATCCTTAGACCCTTTTGATTTTAACTTTAATACAAGCTAGATGGAGTTGAGCTCATTAAGGGTAGTTGAAGAAGAACATTAAATTCTTATCCAATTAATGGATAATTAATGTTGCGTCCAGGAGTATTCACGGCGGTAGAGAAATATTAAGTTTATCGTCTTAGCGTTGTACAAAAATCTGGCACGCAATCAGATAAGGAGATAGGGTCTAGCATTTATGAGACACCAAGATTTTTACGTGGAAAACCCCTGTAAAAGGGGGGAAAACCACGGGGCCTAGCCCAGTTTGAACGAATCCACTAGTATTTGCAGTCGATTACAAATGAGGCCCTTCTTTGTGAGAAGGACTTAGCTTGATGTACATCTTATGGAGTACATTACATAATGTAAATACAAAGAGCTACTATCGACGTATTCACTTTGTTAGAAGGACTGCAGTCGGCGGGCGACGTAGGTCAGAAGGACCATAGTCAGCTGGCGACGGAGGACTGTAGTCGGCGGGCGACATAATTCAGGAGGACCGTATTCAACGGGCGACGAATGTCAGAAAGACTGTAGTCGGCGGGCGACGTAGGTTAGGAGGACCGTAGTCAGCTGGCGATGGAGGACTGTAGTCGGCGGGCGACATAAGTCAGGAGGACCGTATTCAACGGGCGACGGATGTCAGAAAGACTGTAGTCGGCGGGCGACGTAAGTTAGGAGGACCGTAGTCGGCTAGCGACAGAGGTCGGAAGGACTGTAGTCTGACGACAAAGATCAGTAGGACAGCATCAGGTAGAAGTCCAGCAATGGAAAGAAATGCATCTTCGCATGATTAATGTGAAGCTTCATTATTGATATTAGTGATACTTTATTTCAAATATTTTGGTTGAGCTATTATAATAATTTGTTATGAGAGCATTATTTTGAGATTGATAGCAATAAAGTTGCGATTCAGAAACTTGTCAAGCTAAAAATAATTTAGCTATTAAAGAACTAAGATGCTTTATCATTTTCAATATAATATTGTAAAGACTCTTATTGGACATTCAAAAATACAAACTATGATAAATGAAAAAAAAAAAAAAAGATGAAGATCACATATAATGATCAAGTTGTGTGTAATGGCAATAAAATCTTGATGGAAATTATAGATAACTTCAAAAAAATCAAAGGATTTACATGCAAAAGGAATCAATAATAATACTAACAAATTTTTAGTGGATTATCAGTTGGTTTTTGTGCCACTAGCTAGAATTCTATCATAAAAGCAAATAACAAAAAATTTATTGAAAACACAGTTAATAAAGAGGACAATTCAATATACACAAATAAGAGGTTAAATAATAATAATAATAATAATAAAGAAGAGGTATCAATAGGCATGTGGCAACCATTAAGAAGATAAAACAATATATAAAATTTCAAATGATGCAAAGTTTAATGATATCCTTTATATGATTGTTGGTTTTAAATGCAATAATTAACAAATACTTGACCCATTCTATATTTTTTTCATATATTATGAAAGTTCATTAATTTCTAATTATAAATCATGTAATGGACGTATGAATATAGAGAATAGTGATGTATATAAGAAGAGCCTAAAGTTATGATTTATTTGTCTTGAGTTTTCAAGGTAATATAAAAAGATATGGCATTGGAATGGTGAGTGAAAAGGTGCAATTAGGGAGATTAGTGCTAAGTTTTATAGATACTCTAGAGTAAGTTGAAGGGAGAGGAGGGGAGAGTAAGTTGTAAATTTAGGAGTTCAAGAGAAGAGTAATGAGGATGTGTTTACGAGGGTTTGCAACCTGAAAGAAAATAGAAATGGAAATTAAGTAAAAGGTATATAAAAAGGTTATTTTATTTAATGTCTAAGCTATTTATTCTTATTTTCCTTCCTAAATTAGATGTCTAATTGTTGGGATTTGTCCCTTTTCTTCAATGGCAGATAATCAATAAGTGACCCAAGATCTGAAAATAGAGCATGAGCTAAAATTTTATTAATACACAAAGTTTGGTGAATGAACATCCCATTTGGATTAAGCTAGAATGCATTAGGAAGGGGGACGAGTTATTGAATTGTATGTACTCTAATAGAGACTAGTTTATGTTTACTTGCAATAAATTTTCAATAGTAAGAACACACGTTTTCCTTACAATCTGAGATTTCATTAGGACTCCCATAATTAAGAGGGAGATTTGGAAATTTAACCCAAATGGAAATGTTGTATCACTTGACCCCATGTCTAGCATCTTCCTGTGCAATGCAAATATTCTTGCATCAAATCAATTCCAAGCACATTCATAGCCATATACCAAATAAGATATAAATTATGCTAAGAAAAGCATCTTACTTATTCTTAAGTCCATGATGAAGTTTTGATAACAAAAGAGTACCCTTGCATATGCAACACATTTGTCATATTTGAATATAAGCATAAGAAGCAATTTTTTTTCCTTTGACATGTGATTTGCTTCTTTATGCTTCCAAATGATTTCACACAATGAAGGCAAGCATTAGGTTATACAAAATTTTCAAAATGGGCTTCTAGAGCCAGTTAAAACCACTCTTATCAAATTATTTTTCCTTTCTATAAGAAAAATCAAAATCCTAAAATCATAAACTAATAAATTAAGATACAAGAGAAGATGCCAGTGAAATGGATGAAAATAAAATCAAAACTCAAATGCTTAATGAATTGAACAAATTAAGATACAAGAGGAGATGCCAGTGAATACAATTATTCCGCGTGAGAAATAGTTTTGAAGGAGGCTGAGTATGGATTGAGGCTAGAGGAGATGCCAGCGAATACGACTAGCTCCGACGGGGCCTTCGTCTCAGGCAGTGGCTCACAAATGGACGTTTGATTTGGGAGGTAGTCGGGAATGGAGTCGGAATCGAGGACGAGAGAACATAGAAGGTGAATATCGAATGGAATTAGTAATTAGGGTTTAAGAAATAGTTCATATAATTACCACAATTCGATTCGGAATCAACCGCCTATAATACCTAATTTTAAGACCATGCGGTTCTCTTCGAACTCTTCCAATCTGCCGATCGATTCAACCGCGATTTTGCTACAGTCATGTGAGGTTCCACTCAATCACAGTTTTGACATTTGATAGGACAGGATGTCCGACCAGCTCACAGTTGAACTGGTTGAATCGACCGGTCCGAACCGATTTAAAAAAAAAATATTTTTTCCCTCGAAACAACGGCCCCTATTGTCTTATCTAGTTTATCATTATTTTAATGAAATTCATATTCCTAAAAAAAAAGGTTCAGACTAAGGCTTCGTTTGGGACGACTTTCTTATCACTTTTTTAAAATAAATTTTTAATAAACAAATTTTAATTTTTTATTAAAAAATTACTTCGAATAGCAGGAAACAAGTGATCTTTTTTTTTGGGAAATTTAGATAATTTAAGGCAAAGCCTAAGCTCTCAACCAATAGGTCAAGGAGAGTTGCGTAGGAAACAAGTGATCTCAAACGAAGCTTAAATTAAATATTACTTTAAAAAATATATGTTTTTCCTTTTTCACTCAGAAAAATTCCACCTCCGCTCGCGCCTGCCCGAAATCAGACAAAAATCACTTACTGGCTGATCACAACCCCAGCGGAAAACGAAAAAGGCGCCGCCGCCGCTGCGTCCATGACGTCCGCACTTACGTGCAGCAGCGGCTGGCGAGCTTTCCTAGCTATATTAACCTTCTTTGATCGGACGGTTTTCTGTTCATCATCAGGTCGATCTGCCAATGGGTTGGAGAGGGATTCTAGGGTTCGAGTATGGAATTATCCAGGGCCCTCTTGGCCCAGACATTTCTGGCCCCGAGCTCGTCGCAGCCGTCGCCAACGCTGGCGCCCTCGGTACTCTCCGAGTTCCTGATTGGGTAATCCTAAATCCTTGTTATGTTTTTTTTCTATAGTATTTTGTTTCGAGAAGTTTCTGCTAGGCGGATCCTTTGTTGATTGAAAGGTAGGCAGAGAACCCATTCCCATTTCATTTGCTTTGATTAGTTCCTGCAGTCTTACAATATACACTTGTATTTGCTTGCTTAAAAATTTTCATCAAAGTTTAGGAAGTTGTCATTTCTTCTGTGAATTTGTTATCATGCTTGTATTTTTTAGTTTGATTCATATTTTCTCTGATTACCTTTATTGAGTAATACATGCTCAGCTGATTTCGTTAGTACGACTAATATTGAAAAAAATATATGCAGGAGGCACCTGATTTTGTTAGGGAGCTGATTCAAAAAACAAGAACATTGACAGGCAAACCATTTGGAGTAGGGGTCGTTCTGGCATTTCCCCACAAGGAGAATATTAAGGTTATACTAGAGGAAAAGGTTGCAGTATTGCTAGTGTCGTGGGGTGACTACCCTAAGGAGCTTGTTTCCGAGGCTCATGATGCAGGGGTCAAGGTCATTCATCAAGTGAGTGTTCTTTTGATTTTTTTTTCTAAATCATTTATGCAGTTCTTTTCTATAGGTAGGTGACATGGTCTATCTACTATCTATCTCTCTATGGGTCTATCTATCTATAATTCTATATAAATAATCTTTTGGTTTTGATTTCCTTTGTCATGAATCTTTGGATCTTGATTTCTTTTCTTAGCATTAATCCGTGAATAGAATCAATATTTGCTTTGTTATGTTATACTTTAGGCATCTATTGTCATATATTTCTGCTGCCCAAATCTTGATGACTTGTCTTCCAATTTCCATCTCCCATATCAAGTTCATTACTTTAGCTTGTGTTGAGGTCTTTTCAGTACAACCTGCAATCCTGTTTTGTACAATTTTCACACTCTCCTTAATTAAGAATTAAATCTATACTTTTCTTAAAGTTAGTTTTTCCTCCTTTGTAAAGGAGAGGGGATATATGACTAATTTAATGCATATGATACTCCTTGGCTTAAAATTAGTCGTTCTAAAGAGTGTTATGAGTATTGGATGTGTGGGTCCTGTTGGATTCTTGTTTGATACATCTTCAGAGGTGTCCAAGCTTCATAATATACTAATGTCATTTATTCCAATTTTCGTTGTAACTAAAGTGTCTTGGTTTCTGACTCTGTAGATGGTACATTAATTTATGAAATGTTAAAATATAATGGTTTTGTTTGATATTTGTCATTCTCAGTTCAACTTCTCATCTTACTTAACATGAATTTTTCCTGTATGATGATGAATTCAAAAGAAAGACATTTTACTAAATTTTTTGTCTACTATCGATATTCTAATATTCTTTATCGTTTTTTGCTATAGCTATGCTTTGTGAACCGAGCAATTGCCCCAAATTTAACCAAGATCCTTTAGTTATTTTCTGCATATTGCGCTAGTTATAGATATTTATTCTTCTCTTACGTTTGTGTATATAGTTTCTTAAGTTTCTGCATTGCAACTTATTATTATTTTTGCTGTGATAAAGATGTGTGTGTTCGTTCTAAGGTTGTCTGATTAACCTTGTACAAATTTGGAAAATACGTGTATTTTTCTCTGATTTTTCTACTGATAACTATAACTAACTATTTATAATTGGCGATAAGCTTAAAGTGTTTGTTTGTTTTTTTTTTTTTTTAAATTTGAAACCACTTAATTTACTAGCATATCCTCCCAATTCTCCATAAGAAATCTTGTAATCTTCCCTTTCCTCTTTGTCGAACCAGGTTGGTTGTGTAGAAGATGCACGCAAAGCCATTGATGCTGGTGTTGATGCCCTTATTGTTCAAAGTCGTGAAGCAGGGGGGCATGTTCTTGGCCAGGTATTATGCCAATTAATAAAGCAATTGCTTGTTTTTTTGGTAATTGTAAACAAAAACTTTGCAAATTAGGATATTTATTAATAATCTAATTATAGATTCATTCAAAGAACTAATTGTATATTAATTAGCCTGCTGATATAATTATTTGGTAGTGAGAGAATTTTCAAATTTTCCTAACAAGCCCACCTCATTTTGTATGCCTGTCTGTTGATTATTAATTACATCCACCTACACCCCCATCCTTTTATTTCCCAACTCTTTAACAGTAATTTTCCTGTTGAATATTTTTATTATTTTCTTTTACTTCTGTTCTATTTGCCCACATCCTCTTAGGTCAAATTTTTTGAACCATATTTATCTCCATACTATAATATATATTTTTTGATGTGGTTCATTCAGTCCAAATACAATAATTTCATTGGTCTTTGCCTTTTACAGTTAGTTTGCCATAACCAACAAACCATAAGCATGTTGACCGTCTCCTAAACCCTTAATTAAGCTTAGCAACACAATTTAAATAGAAGTGAAATCTTGCATATTTTAAGCTAATTGGATTACTATCATAATATGATTGTAACATAATACTTACGGAAGGGAGGTAGAGAACATAATATTTATAAAATTTGATACTCATTATTAATCTTAATGTTTTAACTTCTTAAATCCTTAATATGTTGTAATTTAATTGATTAAGATAGAATTAATATGCATGTCTTTTTGCTTGTGAAGCAAGTATAAGCTATCTTTCAAATAGAATTTGTTGGAGAGGTTTTGGGTCATCTACAAAGAAGTAAATATCATGCAAGTCCCTCAGGCTTTGGGCCACACTTCACATTGTTCTGTGATTAAAAATCATCCTATTTGATCCCCAATATGTTTAGGTCATACTTCATATAGGTTTTTCTTCTTCTTCTTCCTCTCATATTCTTCTTCCTCTTCTTGATGTCGACAGCATGTGGTGCTTAACCTCGTTGGACAATGACTTAGTTATATAACAATATAAAATATTTACCATCAAGGTATTTTGTTCATTATAAATAAATTTATTTCAAATTTAAGTTAAAAATGTAGTATCAATTAAATCTATGAATTATTTATGCCATCGACAAAAATAGACCTTTATGTTGACTAGAAACCTAGCCAAGGGATCATAATGAAATTTTAAAAGATGCTAAGGGCTAAAGTTGACAGTTTTGAGATTATTAATAGATATAAAGCATGAAACTAGATCTAAAGGACCAAAATGATACTCACCTTACGAAGAATCTAGCTTAAGCCAATACTCTTTTGTTGTTGTCGTCTTCACGTCTTCTTTAAATAATCATAAATGGATTGTCGTGGGAGCTTTCTTTTCCAAATTCTTCTTACCTAGAGCCTCAAACATTATGTGCCTTTAGAAGTTCTTTTTGGAGCATCATACAAGTAGTTGGCTCTCCAATTCCTATAATTATTTGAGCTATTAAAGTTCTTTTCATTAGGCTTTGATACTAGTATGTTATAATAAGTTGCTCTAATTCAAGTTGCAAGATCAAATGATTGTTCAATTAAGTGAACCCAGCTTATGATTTTTCACACTAAAGTGCCTACCAAGATCACATTTTATGGATTCACAAAGGAAATAGCAAATAATTTTTCATAAACCATCAAGATTTATGTTGTTTGATTGTAGCCTACATCCTAAAAAATGAGCCATTGCCTTACATATGTGCAAATAAATAGTGCGAAAGGATTCTGTCTTCCCCAAATATTTACAAAATCTACCAAAAAGGGGATCTTCAAATCTTTTGAGATAAGTGAATGTTCGCTCAGGACGGCATGAACCCTGCTTTCACAAGCTTTAGGTCTCATTTTCCCCCGATGTAGATTATAATTTAAATTAACTAGATTTCCCCCAATGATCGGCATTAGAGTTATTTAGTTCTAAGGTTCCACTTCCTATGAGTGTAAGCCCTCATAGTTAATTACCTCTCCTAACATGTAAAATAGAACTCTTAATTTAGGATGAATCGATTTTTAGATGTGTAACTATTTTAATTTTGGTTGTGGGGATGGAGGTAAACCTGATCAAGATCCCATTATTCCATCGTCCCGGGTATGTTGTAGGTTTCAATCTACCAACACTAACAACCGTTGATTGTAGTGTCCAAGAAATTTAATTAGCAGACTTATGTTGCCTCCTCTCAGCATTCAGAGTAAATTTTGAAGTGGATGGATGTAGGTTGATTTGGTTTGGGTTCGGACTTGCGGCCCCGCTTATGAGTTGTCCGTAGTTTAGATTTAGGTTGGGTCTTGCGGCTCCGTTTAGGAGTTGCCCGTATGTTTGGATTTGGGTCGGGATTTATGACTTTCATTGAAAGTAGCCCATGTAGCGGGCTTACGGTTTTTTCCTTGGTAGTAGCCTGTATTTCCAAACTCATCAAATAGTTGCAAGCACAATTTACCTTTTGGTAAACAAACAAAGCATCAGTTGATGGAATCAATAATTATCATTATATGTTTTTTAATCTTTCTATGTTTGGATGTTTTTATTTTTCTATGTTTTAGACTTTATGCTTCTTTTTATTTGTATCAAGGTTTAAAATTGCGTAATTAAGCCTCGAGGCGATTTTCGTCCGTGAGGCGATGCGTAAGCCTCGAGGCGGTGTGAGGCGTAAGCCTCACGGACGCAGAATTGCATAAATAAGAATTTAAAAATCCAAAAACACAAAAAATTTAAAAAATAAAAAACCCTAGATTTTCTTTCACTTGAAAAATCTAGCCCTAAACTAAAAAAAATACCTAAAATTGATTGTGAAGTACAACTAGAGGGCGGCCGGACACTTCAAGTTCGTCGGAGAGAGGCGGCGCCGACGGGAGAGGTGGCGGGAAGGGAAGCCGACCGTGTAGGAACCCCTCTGCTTCGCGAACACAGGCTGCAGGAAGGAAAATTTCGGGATAACCTGGAAGCCGTGCAGGATTAAGGGGAGAAAATGCCTCATTTTAAGTGGGTGGGGCCGGTTCTATGAGGTGTACGCCTCAGACCAGGTGAGGCATACGCCTCTGCCAGGAGAGGAATTGCGTAAGCCTCAAGGCATTTTTGGGTCAAATTGCACAGAGGCGCGTCTCAAGGCGCGCCTCTTATTGCGCAATTTTAAACAGAGATTTGTATTACCCTATGCTGGAGAAGAACCCATGATCATGCTTGGGCTTGATGCTTTTAGGTAGTTTCACTCCATTTGGTGTTCTTTTTATTGTGTCTCCTCAAATCTCTGCTGCTGTTTGGTTTCCCCATATGGTTGTTTGGTGTTCCCATGTAGAAATTTGGGCTTCCCATGGTGGCTGTTTGTTTTCTCCATGTGGCTGCTCGGTTTCCCTGTTGCTGGATACTCATTTTCCATTTTGTTTTCTTGGTTTCCCTGCTGCTGGCTACTCGATTTTTCCCCTTGCTGATCCCTATGCTGCTTGCTTTGACTTCTCAATGTATGAGCTGATTTGGAGGGGTTTTAGTGGCTGTTTTGGTGGCACATCTATATGGGATATTAAATGTTATTTCCCCTTTTTTCTTCTATAAATAGTGTATGAGTTGCCATTGGAAAAGTTTGTTTTTGGTGAATACAAGTTCAAACCCGAGGGTTTCTTTTAAACTTGCGAGCTATCTTCTTCTTAATCCTTGTTATGATTCTCGGTCTTCTCTCCACGGTTATCCTTCCACCTGTATCTTTCTTCTCAAAAAAGTTGTGAGCTGAATGATGTTATTGAGCCCTATTTTGCTAGTATTTGCTAGAGGAGTGTTGGTTGAATTGGATCTAAATTTCTGTGGCGAACTACTAGTTTGATTTTTCTTTTGAGCATCTTTCCCTATTTTCGGGATTTGCATGTGAGGTGTCCTTTTAAGGCTGTTTTGAGGGTATTTTAATATATTTGTTTGGTTATTTCATATGTCTTCCCAACAATTTTCTAAGTTTTGTTTCCTACTTAGTTTCCAATATTTGTGTTTGTTTATATTATATTGAATGAGAGTTTTTTCATTTGCATTCCTAGTGTTTTCCTACTTGTTTTAGAACCTAGATTGCATCATCAGTTCAGTATACTAAAATAAAACTAGTACTGGTAAAACAAAACTGGTATTGGTAAAACAAAACTAGTACTGTTAGAATAAAACTAGTACCAAAAAGAACAAAATTAGCACTGTGAAGAACAAAACTAGTGTTTGAAAGAAGCAAAGCTACTACTGTAGGCAAGGCTGGTACTGAAGCAAAACTAGTAAAAAGTGCTAGTACTGAAATTAAAGCTGTTACGGTAAGTAAAACAAGACGCTAATACCGATATCTAGGCAATGAAGTGCGTAAAACTATGTCCTCACTATTCTAAGCCCTATAGGTCACTTATAATAGAAATAGTAAAAACTATTGATAACTATTTCACAAAGTAAATCTACTAAGTGAAGCAGTAAACACCTAAACTTCACCGACAACTTCTAATAGAAGTCGTAAATCCAACTTTAGGGAAATCTCTAGGTAAAAATAGCCTAACCATAAATCCCTCATAACCCGGGCCACCTCTATTGGAGTCCGTAAGTCCCACTTTAATCAGGGTGTTAGGAAAAAATTTCTAAGAACAAATAACACATTCCTAATAACCTGGACTACCTCTAATAGAGGTTGTAAGACCCTCTATACGGGCCACTTCTAAGTGAAGTTGTAAAACCCGTTATATGGGCCACTTTTAAATGAAGCTGTAAGATATGCTATATGGTCCACTTCTAAGTTATGTCGTAAGACTTACCATATGGGCTACTTTTAATGAAAGCTATAAGTCCTGACCCAAATTCAAACATACAGTTAACTCCTAAACGGAGTTGCAAGTCTCAATCTAAATCTAAACTACGGGCAACTTCTAAGCGGAGCCGCGTGTCCCAATCCAAACCAAATAACCTACTTCTATCCACTTTAGTTTACTAGGGATCCTTAAGAGGAGGCAACCAATGATTGCTAATCAGATTCTCTGGACACTACAATCAATGATTGTTAGTGTTGGTAAACTAAAACCTTACCTGTTGCTCGTCTAAACTGGAACCATGTGATCTTGATCGAGTTTACCTCCATCCCAACAACCAAAATTTAAAATTGTTGTATGTCTAAACATCAATTCATCCTTAATCAAGAGTTATCTTCTACGCATTAGGAGGGATAGTTAATTATGAGGGCTTGCACTTATATGAAGTGGAACCTCAGAATTAAATAAACCCTAAAACCGATCATCAGGAGAAATTTGGTTAATTTAAAATCTAATCTATCTCGGGAAAAAAAGGGACCTTAGGCTTGAGAGACCAAGGTTCGTGGCGTAGTGTCATCTTTTCCTGAACAGACAATGAATAAGAAAATTCTATACTATACATGTTTCCAACTATTTGTTATGAAGGAAGGGCCATAAAATTATTTTAAATTTGCACTGTGAGATACATAAGAATGCACAATACTCCAAAAAAACTGCTTTAAATATAGCCTCATCTCATTTTGTCCTCTTACTTAGATAATTAAAGCTATAGGTCTCCTCAATTAGTTTACCATGAGAAAAAATCCACCAACAAATGTAACTATAAAAGGTATCCATCCAATTAGCACTAGTCTTATCTAAATTGCTTTATCAAGATCTTAGGCAACATATCTTGATGCTGTGAAATATAATTTCGCTAATGAGTTTATTGGATACAATAATGTTGAGGCAAACTTAACATTCACCATATTAAGGGCCTTGGTACTATAACATGCCCTTCAAGTTCATGAAAATCATTAAGAGAATTATTTGATGTCTACTCCTTTCTCAATTTTTGTAAATGCAAGTTGCTGTTATGCTCGAGCATTTTGACATAAAATCAAAATAATTCTCCATATTTAAAATTTTCAATTTTATTCCATATTAATTCCATCTAATGACATAAACTTAATTTGTCAATCAGAACTATAATTTTATACTTTTATGTAAACACTAGAATGCTTTACTCTAATAGTTTGACAGCTGCATAGTATATAATGGGCAAAGTAGTAGGCTGCAATTCTCCCAAGGCATTGATACCCTTCTCTTCATGTCTTTCACTTTTTTTCACTTTTCTATCTTTTTGTTTAATATTTTAATTTGTAAACACTATGACACCCAGTAGGAATGATTTATGTATCAGCTTATGGATGGAGGAAACTTTTTAGTTTTTATTAAGTCTTAGGTATTGTTGGGGAAGTAAACTACGCAGTGAATAGAAACAAAAAGGAGAAAGTTTTGCGGAAAGAAAGAACACCATGATTTAACGTGAAAAAATCCGAAATTAGAAAAAACCACGGAGCCACACCACACCAAGAAATTCATTATGAATATTTGTGAGAAATAGTACTTATCTCTCTTCTCTCTCGCTCTCTCGTCTCTCTTCGCCGTTGCACTGTTCTCTTACAAAATAAACAAAGAGAATCTGACATAAACTATCAAGGGGCACAACTCGCACGAAAAATGAGAAATAAAACTACCAGTTTGTCTCGCAGCACTGCGGCGCCAAGTTTGGAGGGCCGCGGTGCTTAGCTCTTTGTCTTCTGTCTTCCTGACAATGCCACAGCGCTGGGGTTTAGACCACCGCAACGCTCCGCTCTCTATCTGTTTCCAAGCAAACTATACAGGCCGCGATGCTTGTATACACAACGTCGCAATGCTGTAAGGTTGTTTGAAAAAAAATTGTGCAAAGCCTTGGAATCCATGTAGGGAGAGGACCCCCTAAAACCTCCTAGTGAGCTCAACCGATATAATTGAGGTCCGAAGAAGCAGTACAACATTATTGATTGACACAATCAGATTCCACACAATACTACTAGGTACAACATTTTTGTTGTTTAAAAACTGGTTATTCTTTATGTCGATGGCTTGGAGAAAAGTAAATTTTTTTTAGCATTTTGGAACATCCATGATAAAAATTAATGTTAAGAAGATGACTGCATTGCAACTATCATAATTTTGTGTTTAGATTATGTTATTTGCATGCTTGCTAAAAGCACTAGGAGAAATAGTTATTCTTGTGTTTATTAGTTTTGCGAGATAAACTTCTGTATTACTTTTATTGAAGGTTCATTCCTTTTTGTCAGGAGGGATTAATAACACTTATACCGAGAATAGTGGATTTGGCAGTTAATCGAAGTATTCCGGTGATTGCCGCAGGTGGTATAGTAGATGGTCGTGGTTATGTTGCTACACTTGCCCTTGGAGCTCATGGTGTTTGTCTTGGAACTAGGTATTTGCTATGCTCCTCATGTTAATATGCTTGGATACTAAAGTAACAATTCCTATTCATAAATGATAGTTTGTTTACAGGTTTGTTGCCACAATTGAAAGTTTTGCCCATCCTTTATACAAAAGAAAGCTTGTTGAGTATGAAAAAACTGAGTACACAAATGTTTTCGGACGTTCAAGGTGGCCCAATGCTCCACAGCGTGTATTGGAGACACCTTTTTTCAATGATTGGAGGCATCTACCAGCTAAAGAGAATGAGGATAACCAGCCAGTTATAGGCCATTCAACAGTCCATGGGAAGGTTTGTCCCCATGGCACAACTAAAATTTTCGTGGTCTTGAATTATAAACGTTCATTGTAAATTCACACGCTGTTATATTTAAAATTTCCTAATTTTTCCCTGTCAGATTAACAGATGCTGGTAAGGGAAAGATTGCCACTTCCCAAAGACAAAAGGGGAAGGACTACAACTAGTAAAGCACTCCAAACCAAGCCGCAAACAAATGTCAAATAAACAGAAAGAAAACCCCTCAAGTGAGAAGGAGGAGACCTTCATTAGTTTGTATTGCACAACAAAACCCAATACAAACAAATGAGAAGAGGTCACTTCTTAAACACTTGAGGGGACCAAGTCCTTGCCTGTGGAATCTGTAGAAGTTTTCTTCCTCTTCCTCGTGGAGGTTGCTAATGAACTTAAAGACCCAAGTCGGAGGAGCTCTCTGTCTAAGCGAGACTTGGACATTCTTGGTTGTTGTTTGCGAAAGTTCACGATCCTATAAGAAGTTTTTTCCAATTGCTGTAACTTCTCGGCTGAGAATTGGATAGGAGGCTCAACAGGTTGCCGAGTACCTTGGTCTTTAGGAGGTTGTGTGGTAACTTGATCTTTCTTACTCCTGGTTTTGCCTTTTCCTCTTCTAGTCACCACATTTCCAAGCACCAATAGAAAGCCCATCCTTGGGTGTGGTACGGCTGTACGGTGCAGCTCATTGGTGGTCCCAGGTAGAGGAGAGGAATTCCTGCTGACGGGTAAGAATCTACCATATTCATTATTGTTATATTCCTTATTATTGTGATATTCCTTTTTATCATAAGTTTATTAGCATCTTCTCTTCCCTGTAAATAGGCGCATATATTTTTGTAGAAGTAAGAAAATTCAATAGAGATGTAGTTCATTATAATTTAATAAGGAGATGATTCGTTACAGTTTTTTCTCTCTTCTAATATTAGATGCGAGCCAACTTCACTTTGATCGTCTATTTTCTTTGGACCAGTCACGTTCATTGTCTCAATGGTTACCATAACATTTCACTTGCAAATCTCTATGCCTTTGGCAAACCTCCATCCTTTGTTGCAATTACTCTTCGATCCAGACATGTGAGCATCAATGCCATTTGCTGGAGTCGATCAAGTATCAATTCCCAATAATTTCTTAGGCTAATTTTTATAGCTCCCTGCAATAGTTTTTGGAGTAGCTGTTGAGATCACAAATGGATCCTAGTTGTCTTTGCGCTCTATTCCCTTTCTAGAATTCATGAGCTACTAGGCTAGACTCCCATGTACAATTCTCCGCCTTCCCAGTATCTAAACATAGTGCTCTTAATTAGCTTCTGCGCAGGCAGTCACCATGCACTCTAGCACATCTAACCCAAATGTCCTCAAATGTCCTCATCAACTCTTCCTTAACCATCTTCATACTCGATCAGGTATCAACAACCATCATGGCTTCTATGATTAGTATTTGTTAAGATTGCTTGATTGAATCAACCACCTGATGTTCAATATGGTCAGGTTTAATATATTTAGAATATACACTATTTTTGTTTCTATATTTCTTCATTATTGTGGATATCCTCCTTTTATTATTCTCTGATATTGTCTAAATATTGGCACATGTGTTTGCACTAGTAAGACAATAAAATAAGATATATTCCCTTACAATTCTTTCCCTTAACATTTTGTTAGAGCCAAATTCATTGTGGTCTTTACTTTCTTTCAAAGTATCCACATTCATCACCTCAAGGCCATTATCCCTTTCATTTGCCGATCTCTATACTTTCGCAAAATATCATTTCTATTATCGTTGCTTTTTTGATACACACATGTTGTCATCACTAGTAGGTTGCTAGAGCACCGATCAAAGAACAATTCACAATGCGTTCTTAGGCTAACTTATATAGCTCATTGGAGTTGTTGCTAATATCAGCAGTTGACCCTAGTTATCTTTGTATTTATTTCTTGATTTAAACTAATAAGCTTCTACATTGGACTCCATGCCTAAAGCCTCGACCTTCCCAATGTCTAAATTCAATGCACGTGTGTCACTTTTGTGAGGGCCATTATCATTCACTCTAGAACTTCTAACCCATGCCTATGATCTTGCTGGTGACTTCCTTTATATCCTAATCAAGCCTCAACAACTGACACTACTTCAATACCTCATTGTTGTCGATATTGCTCGGCTATGCTCCCACCACTTGATGCCCAACATGATCAAGTTCAAGCTATGATAGGACATGTTCTTTGATTCACACATGTAAATGAAGATCTTAAACTTGAAAGAATCACTATCAATAAGTGCAAGCACTAGATCTTAGAGACACTGATGTGTACACCATTGTTATTCCCATTGCAGTATGATGATTTCACTACATCAACTCCACCTCTTCTATCATTGCACATCTGCTGCTCGTACTTGTTTTCACAAAGATATGCCAGACTGTTAGACCGGTCCAGCCGGCCCAATCCATTGGGCCGGCTCTGTTCGTTTACGGGAGAAGGAAAACGGCGGAACCGGCAAGGGAGCCGGCGGAAACAGCAGGGAGGGAATAGGTGGGGTCCACTTGTTTTTCAAATTGAATCTTGGAGCCAAAAGGAGTGGAAGCAAGGGCAATTAAGTCCTTTTATGTTATTTTTGAATTTTATGCATTAAGTAGGGAGAAAAGGATAGATTAGGGTTATGTGAAATTTGCTTGGAGTTTTCTTGTTCTTCTTTGGTGGCTAGGGCTCTAGATCGAATTCTAGAGATTGGGAGAGCGCGATCCTCCTCTCGAATAGAGGATCCTTGTATCTTTGCTATTTTCCTTACATCTATTAGTAAAATACAAGTCTTTTCTCCACGTTTCCTGCAGTTTTTCTCCGTTTTTCCTCAGTTTTGGGCTGTTTTCCTGCTGTGGACAGCAGTTTGTCTTGAGAGTTGTTGTAAAAGTGAATAGGAAATACTTGATTTCACAGACCTCTACCTCCTTTCCTTTGCACTTCAGCTTATTCATCCCTTATGCACAATTGTTATATTGCAATGGCCTATCACTGTTGTTCTCTCTTGATCTTTTATGTTTGATGTTCCTCTTGAAAATCATTGCTTTCTATCAATACTCTTCATCGAAGCTCTCTATTGATATCCCTTTTAATGCTTTCAGTTGATTTCTTTATTTAATAATATTATTTGTTCGTCTTTGATGCATTATCTCATTGTTGACTTTATGCATTTAATTCATTCTAGGTAGGGGTCTGACAATATAGAGGTAGATTACACATTGAATGGCTATTTGATGTTTGAAATGATAATGAAAAAATACATTTCTATTGGTAGAATAAAAAAAAAATATTAATAGAATTTTCAATATCTCATTGCACATCTACTGCTCGTACTTGTTTTCACAAAGATATACTGGACCTCTACCTCCTTGCCTTTGCACTTCAGCTTATGCATACCTTATTCAAGCACAATTGTTATATTGCAGTGATATCACTGTTGTTCTCTACTTCTCTCTTGATCTTTTATGTTTTTTGCTCCTGGCAATCATTGATTTCCATCAATACTCTTCATCGAAGCTCTCTATTGATATCCCTTTTAATGCTCTCAATTGATTTCTCTATTTAATAATATTATTTGTTTCATCTTTGATGCATATCTCATTGTTGACTCTTTTCATTTAATTCACTCTAGGTATGGGTCTGACAATGTCAGAGGTAGATTACACATTGGATGGCTATTTGATGTTTGAAATGATAATGAAAAAAATACATTTCTATTGGTAGAATTAAAAAAAAAAAAGATTAATAGAAATTTCAAAATCTTTAAACAAATGAGAATAGAAGATTACGTTAAACAAAAGGTGCAAAACTTTATGACAGTTCTAGCTGCTCATGTCAAATGTGGGCAAACAATTGGAAGAAACGCTCCCTTTTTCTTGGATAAAAATTTATCTTATGTTCATGTTATATGATTTGCATAATCAATTTATATTATTATGTTATATAAAATTTAAACTAATCTTATCGTACAATGCTTATCGCACTGTATAATAGGTTTCCTAATTTAATTTATTAAATTACATATTTTGAATGAATTGATAGTTTGATCATATTTTTGAACCGATCGTGCTATATGATCATGATTGCAATGTATAATCAACCCCTAGATTTGAATTTGAATTTTTAATTAGCATTAATTAATGATTTGGTTGATTGGAAGACTAATGATTATTCTATTATATTCCTATGGATGTATCCAGTTACTTTGATGAGATTTCAAAATTTGCAAACCTTAAGAGAGAATTTATTCCTTCTCCAAATTATATTTTCCTACAAAATTAACATTTTCAATTTTAAATATGTGGCTTTTGAGAGCTTTGTTTTGCTGTTCTTTAGAAAAAGCTTTTGGATTTAAAAGAGTTTAAAAAGTGCTTGGTTACATAGCAGCTTGTGTTCAATATAATCCAATTTGATGTCTTGAATTGAATACTGATTAAATAGCGGGTTATGCTAGTAGTAGGGTATTTTTTGCTTTGAGTCTAATTATTGTGGATTTTTTATTATCCGTGAAGAACATAGGCCTTTTTTCCTTATGGTAGCAAATGAGAGAATATCAGAATAGTGTAAAAACCTGAGAGGATTTTGGAAGTGAGCGTAGGCATATTGGTGGCCAAACCATAATGCATTGATGTCTTTCTTTTTCACTCAACCATAATACTTGCCTTAGTTTTTTACTTATTACAACCTCTTGTTGATGTTAAATTGTTAATTGCGTAGACTCTCATATATTTATTGTATGTGGTGATTTACTCAAGATAATTATTTGGAAAACGATATATTCTATTATTTTTGTGAAATTCATAATATTACATATGATTAGGAAAAATGAAGATATCAAATTTATTTGGTGTATATGATAATATCATTATAAGAAAATAATTTTTTATTTTTTTTCTCTAATTTTGTACCTAATAATAATTTTATTTGAAATAAAGTTATCAATTATTTAAAGATTTTTTTAAAAGTATTCAATTCATGTGTCATACTTTAAAATTACGGAAGAGAGTTATGGAGCATAGGTTGCAGCGTGACACTAATGTTTCTCAAAATCAATTTGGATTCATGCAAGGTAGGTCTACTATGGAAGCTATACATTTATTGAGAGGTTTGATGGAGAAGTATAGACTGTGGAGAGAATAAGGAGGATCTACATATGATTTTTATTGATTTTTATTGTGCTGCATGGACCAGTTATCATTGAATTTGGGCTGCTAATTCCTGAAACTTGTATATTTTCTGTTTGACAGCCAAAAGAGATAAGACGCTTTGCTGGCACAGTTCCAAATGCCACAACAATTGGGGACATAGAAAGCATGGTGATGTATGCTGGCGCTGGGGTTGAGCTTATTAAGGAGATTCTTCCAGCTGCTGAAGTGGTTAAAAGGCTTGTTGTTGAAGCCCAACAGCTTATCAGCAATATTTCTGGTGTGATTGAGTGACCACAAACCATATGAGATACTTAAGGTACTTTTCAATAACCTTTCATAAAGCCATTTTCGCTTGGGATGGCTTTTTTATTGCTTCTTAAAGCAGCTTCCTAGTACAAAAAAAATTCCGTCCCAAACGAAGTCTTAATTTGAATATGGTGCTATTTGATTGTTATAAGCTGAGAATTAATGCTCAAAATTTTATTAGTGAAGGTTTCCTGAGAATAATATCATATCTATGTGGCAATTGATAATCATAAGAATGAACTGTTCCTGTTTGTAATATATATGCTCTTTCTTTGTCCTTATGCTGTAACTAAACGTTTTCTTTCATTTAGGCTTCATTTGGCACGACTTTCTCGCTGCTTCTTAAAGCAGCTTTTTATTACAAAAATTTAAATTTTTGTATTAGAAAGCAGCTTTAAGAAGCATCAAGAAAACCGTCCCAAACGAAGCCTTAATATATTTGATCTTCTGTTCTCACCAATATTTCTCCGCCCCTTCCAAAATAAATAAATAAAAGAAAAAAGTGCATATTCAGTACTTTATACACAGATTTCTTTGTCGAAGTTGTTCTGATGGCTTGGAACATTCACATTCCAGCAGATAATATCTTACTGTTTTACTTCGATACGTCTATATCCAGTTTCCTTTTTCAATCAGGTTTTTCATTCTTTTGTGTGCATGTGGTAGAAGTAGTTATCACTATTTTGGGTCCTTTTAACAAATTTAATCACAAATTCACATACATAGCATATGCAAAGTCTAGATTCAATATAACTTAGTTGGTATCCTTAGCTTCTAATCAACAGAGGCTAAGATGTGCTGCATGGACCAGTTATCATTTGAAGTTGGGCTGCTTATTTCTGAAACTCCTATATTTTCTGTTTGACAGACAAAAGAGATAAGACGCTTTGCTGGCACTGTTCCGAATGCCACAACAATTGGGGACATAGAAAGCATGGTGATGTATGCTGGCGCTGGGGTTGAGCTTATTAAGGAGATTCTTCCAGCTGCTGAAGTGGTTAAGAGGCTTGTTGTTGAAGCCCAACAGCTTATCAGCAATATTTCTGGTGTGATTGAGTGACCACAAACCATATGAGATACTTAAGGTACTTTTCAATAACCTTTCATAAAGCCATTTTCGTTTGGGACGGCTTTTTTATTGCTTCTTAAAGCAGCTTCCTAGTACCAAAAAATTCCGTCCCAAACGAAGTCTTAATTTGAATATGGTGATATTTGATTGTTATAAGCTGAGAATTAATGCTCAAAATTTTATTAGTGAAGGTTTCCTGAGAATAATATCATATCTATGTGGCAATTGATAATCATAAGAATGAACTGTTAAATGAGCTTATTAATTTATTCATGCAAATGCTTGTTTATGGCTTTCATATGAACTACTATGTAATGACCTTTTTTTTTCTTTTATATTAGGTTGTTAAGGCTGAAATTTTTACAAAGTAAAATAATACAACTATAATTAGTCTTAAAACTTCTTTTAAAGAAACTAATAGAAAAATACATCACTACTTTTTCAGTTAAGGATTTCAAAACTTAATAGCACAAAAAAGAGATTAGCACTCTTCTGTTAAAGATAACAAACAAAATTTACATAGATCTTAGTATTAACACTCTTATTTAATGAGTTGGGCAATCTTATTTAAGTGATGGATTATAAGATATATGCTAATTTCCCACCTAAGTAAATCTCTCTCATGATGTTATGTAGTAGTAAGTTCTTGAATGTAATCAACTTCCAGATAAATATATTTAGTTCTGATATTAAAAGCACATCTTGTGCAATTTTTGCTTAACTATTTATCTTGGAAGCCTAAAACTTATATCCCAAAAATTAAATAAATTAAAAGGATAATTATGTCTTAATTGATTGCACCAAGATAGATCATTATTTTTGTCGATCATTAATGTCATAAAAATGTGTAATGTTATGAGTTATGATAGACTGCGGAATTGCCCCCCAAAAAACTGAAAAAATTCTTAGATATATTATTCTTTAGGTAATTTATTACCTTGCCTAAAAATTTTAAAATATTATGGTCTTTAGACAATTGTCTCCAGCAAATAGTAAATAGAATTTTGTCATTTTATTTATTTATTTGAATTTCAAAAATATCCTTACAACCAAAATTTGTGGGACCCGATCGAACCCTGCCAGGGCGCGTAGACTTCTTGAATCCCCGATATATATGTGAAGAATACAACAATCAAGGATATGAATAAATTTGGGTTTCTATTGACTCATTTTTTTTATAGTGAAGAATAGAGCCAAATTTGAGGCGACACTAACAATCACTTAAAAATTCCCCCGAGCGGAAAATTAAGGCCGATTTTTCGCCCCTATTTGCAGGTGAAAACTCTGACATAAGATATGTCATGACATAGGTCTTTTTCAACATTAATATTTTTTAAATGAAACACTAAGGCTTTATTTGGGATGGCTTTTTCACTATTTTTTAAAGCTGCTATAGAGTAAATAAATTTTAAAAGTTGTTGTAGAAATCAATTTATTGATAAAGCAATGAAAAAATAGTGGTCAAACAGAAATTATAATTACGGTCTTAAAAACCAAACAATAAGAAAGTTGTTTTAAACTTAGTATTTTATACAAAATTATGCATATAAATAAAATAAAATATTTCATTAATAAAGTACATTATTTCTAACCAAACTATTATATTTTAAATTCTAAAAATAAATGAGTAAGAAAAAGCAAAAAAAATTATATTTTATTAAATATTAAAAAAAATATGCACAATTTGATAGATTATGTCAAATACAAAAAATTTCACCAATATTATTTGTAAAATCATTTAATATATAACAATTTTTTCAAATTAATATCATAATATACACGTTGAAAGATGCATCTGCCTGCAATTGAGGGCTCGATTTTTTACTGTGGTGATCTAAATTTGATGTTCATCTTCCCAAAAAAAAAAAATATTGGATACATGAATATTGGGGCTCCCTTTTTTTTTAATAAATTGATAAAGTTTTTGACAATTTTTATTTTAAAATACAATTTTTCTTTCAAATATTATTTTTATTCTGAATCTTCACAAGAAAAAAGAAAAATCCTTCCAGTAATGTGGGATATGCACTTGTCCAAAGGTTCAAGACACATCAGCTTTTTACCTGCCATTTTTTTTCTTCTGGAGTGCATATCAATGCGTCTGCTACTCTTCTGCCAGCTACTGCAGGCTACACGGCCAGTGGTCCTGAGAAAAATTTAGTTAAAAGCCTGACTTAAAATATGAAAGCTCAACGGCAGATGGAGCCTTTTCATGATTGATTGAAAACAAAAGAAAAAGGGTAAATTAAATAGAAGACATCCTTAACATAAAGTTGTTTTATTTCATTTTGATGATTAAAATTTCCTTACAAAATCCATCGAGATTTAGGAGGGGTGGTGGGCGGGCACGGTTAATAACTCTCATCCTAGATTCGATTCTCCTATACTACGACCTCACCTCTTCAGTTGGGCAAAGCAAGTATGAGCTTGATGCTGGTGAGTGACCTCGCTAGATTTCGCAGAGTAATTAGTTACGCCACTAAGTATTCTTTTTAGAGTGGCAGCAGATAGAAGCACCGTTCCAAAAATTTTTTCTTTCTTTATAAAAACCAAATTAAAGTTTGATAGATTTGGATATATGTTAAGTTTAAATTGGGCTGTGATGATTGAATGTGTATAAGTTCTACTCAGATCGATTTGGATTGATTGTCTATATCCTAAAGCATTCACTCATGTGAGAGAAGAGGATGGTCAAGGGACTTGACATTGGCATTTTCTCGAATACTCCCACCTTCATTTGAGACCTACATGAAATGAAAAAAATAAGCTTCTATACTTCCTCTCATGCATTACTACCTTAAAATAGGAAACATCTCTAAGTTATAAGAAGAAAAACTATTACAATAAGGAGGCATGATAAAGTAAGATGAAGAAAGATGCACGAAATGAGAATTGATTTTCCTTTTAAACAAGTATTGTTATCAAGCCATAATTTTTAAAAATGTGTTTCGCTAGTCAAACCTATGTTCATTTTATATGAGTAATCGACTTATCAAATACAATCAATTGAACTCATTCCACTCTATGATCATTAAGAGACCTCTTCTTCTATCTCCATCTTCAAACACATCTAAAGGATCTAAGCATCAAGATTAGTTGTTTGATTCAACCATCCTGAATGCACCATGAAACAACACCTATAAATACCCCCTATATCATGTGACCTTCAAAAGTGAGAGGGTGAGAGATATGGGAAAAGCTCAAACTTTGTGACCACAAACTCTACTTAATTATATGCTGGCAAATTTTGTAATATATATATATAACTAGAGAGCTAAGACAATTAAGTATGGGTAAAGCAAATGTAATCTCCATTTCTTCTTATACTTGAAACATTATTTGTTCTCTTTGTAAGGACTTCCCATTTTTTTCTTTTCTTTATTGCCCTCTATTTATGGATTTATTATTCTGTGCGGAGTCTGGAGGATGTCTGGAGACCAGTAAAAATACGCCACATCATCCCATTGCTGGGTACTCCTGGATACCGCTGAGTATCCAGTGCTTAACCGAACGGTTCTCCCGTTCAATTTCTGTACATAATAATAGCTCATCTTTATGACCTTCCGTATTGGTGAATACATTTTCCTCTTCAGAAAACTAAACTGATTTAGAAAACTTCGCCATCTACTTATTCTCTCTACCTTTTTTCAAATATGAAATCGCTAAAATTTAACTGCAGAGAACTGATCGATAATCTATTAGGACCATTTTTGTATTTTTTATGGACAATTGTGGTGACATAGCTTGGTGCCATCAATATCAACTGTTTTAACTGCTTGTGTGTTACATTTTGAGACGAAATGTCTTCAATTATTTGACAAATGTTCCATATATTAACTTTTACAAAATCATGAAAGCTTTTTGGTTTACTTATACTTTATGAACTTTTTTCCCTTCATATAAATTTTTTTAAGATTTCTAATTTGTATGAGTTGAGAAATTCTAACTTACTATAAAAATAACAAAAAATAAATTTTATTCATAAAAATGTCTAAAATGCACAATAATATACATATAAAATGCATTGAAATTATGCTGAATTTAAATATCAATAAAAACTTAAACTTCGTTTATGACAGTTTTCTTACTGTTTTAAGAAGCAATTTCTTAGTATAATTTTTTTAAAATTTGAAAATTTTATATCAAATAGTTATTTTATAAAGCCCTAAGAAAATTATCCTAAATAAAATCTTAGATATCAAATCATACTTCTTTTTATTTTCTTGAAAAAATAAATATTGAATTACGACATAAAGAACGAAAATTTAAAACTTAAGGTTTTACAATGGAGATCAAAGTGCTCGACCAACTAACTAGAGATTTAACTACTTGAAAGCCTAGTTATTCTTTCATTCATTTGGTTGGTAGTCAAAGTCTCACACTCGCAGCCCCAAATGAAAGTGATTGTTAGGCATTCAATGCACCTCACCAGGCGCACAAGCTCTTTCTTTCGGTTCCCATTTCATAGTCTCTCGCCAACTTTCAATGGAACACAGAGAGAGAGAGAGAGAGAGAGGTTATGGATTATGGGTGCCTCCCACTTGTTTCTATCACTTGTCTTGTGCCTTTCCAAGCCTCTATTTTTTCCTAACACAGTGAAGGCGACACTCACTTATGTCCTCCCTCACTTGAGGATCTCCTTGGAAATAACATGAAGGAAAGACGAAGACTCTAAAGCAAAACTTCTCTCTAACGCTAGCTTTTTCTCTACCTCAAATGGACAAATGAGCTCACTGATCATGAGCCATGGCGTCTTCTTCATCACTGCACTTCTTCATTTCTTTCTTCTCCACAACTCAGTCTCCTGCGTCGGCCAATGGCAGTTCATGACTTCACCTCCTTATAAGGTACTTTCAAATTTGCACTTTTTTCCCCATTTGATCTTATTTCTTAGAGCTTAGCTAGAATCGGTAATTTATGGAGTTACAGGGGGTGGAGGAGGAGAAAATCCGGTTGGGGTCGACGCCTCCGAGCTGCCACAACCGGTGCAACGCCTGCAATCCTTGCCAGGCGGTCCAGGTCCCAACCATGCCCGGTCCGACCGGCCGGGTCAGCAGGCTGGGGGAAGAGAACCGCCGGCCGCCCGATCAGCCTGCATACAGCCAGTACAACTCTAACTACAAACCTTTGGAGTGGAAGTGCAGCTGCGACTCCCGTATTTTTAACCCTTAGATGTAAGATAAAAAAAGTAGTTTATTTATTTTCCTTTTTTTTTATAAAAAATATTTTTATGACTCTGAGCTTCTTACTCTTTTTTGTTATTTAATTTGTGGTGATTTTGTCATTTGATTTTTTCGTAGAAGAAATTTCAGTTTTTTTTTTTAATATATATGAAAATGGAGTTTAGGAGCTGAAAGTATGGGTGATCAGTGATCACAATTGAATCAAATTTCTTTGTTTCAGCTTGAAGAAATTTGATTCGTGATTTTGAATCAATCTGATTTTGAACTGATTCGGCTAAAATTTATTTCTTTTTTTTTTAATTATATACTTATATATTTGTAAGATTTATGAATCATTTTTAAGCTAATTCGATCTTTATCTATAAATGGGTAGAAATTGCCTGAAAAATTAAGGTTTCGCTTGGAATGATTTTTTTTTTTCTTTTGAAAAATTTTTGTATTAATTTTTTTTAGAAAGTTATAAGAAATTTGTTCTAATCAAAGCCTAAATCTAGCTTTTTTTTTTCTTATTTGACTTGGTTGGTGCTTGTTTTGAGCCAAACATCAACTAATCTCCCGGTCAAAATTTAATTCCTAGTTGTAATATTAGGCTTGGTTTACTACAATTGTTTATGGTTTAGATCATCTTCAACCGAATTGCATACGGTGGTATGCCGTCCGTCATTCACTACATTCGAACGTTAAATCGCACCTCAAAATTTGGTATATGAACAGTGTGATGCCAATATTGATTACCTTCGACAATTTTTGGTGTTATGGAATTTACTAAAGAAGTTTGAAAGAGGAGAAACCTTCACAGCAAGATGAAGAAGCACGTGAAAGAGAAGAAAGAAACAAATTCAATTGAATATGATTTCCTATATTTTAAAGTTTTACTATATGTTGGAGTGAAAAATAAGTTTTTCAGTTGGAGATGCCCTTATTCTATTTTGGCATATGCTTAAATCTATCCTCAATCAAAATCAAAATTAAAATAAATTATTTTATTTGTATTTATTATGATTATTTCAAATGCTCTCAATCTCTTTTTTTTCTATAAATTCAAGAAGGAGGCGATGGGTAAAGAAGGCGATAAACAAAGGGATGCAGCAAGAGGTGACCTAAAGGGCAAGAAATGAGACGACGTAGATAAGGTAGCCGAATGAGGCTGTCAAGTGGCAACGTGGAGCCTAAATTCGTTCCAATAGTTTTAGAAGATGAAGCAGTAACAGTATATACAACAGTCTCGCAACTATCTTATCATATTGCTTTCTCTTTCGCTTACAGTGGCAATAAGATTTCCAGTAAGAATGTAAAGAACAGAGACCCCAGTACTCTACGGTTGTAACAGATACTATCCTGACTTGTATTTTGGAGCGTAGCGTCACGGACTAAAAAAGAACTCCTTTTTCTTTTCTCTACTTACTCTTGGTTTGGCCCATTCCGGCTTGGACTTCTGGGCATTCAGAGAAGCTTTGGCTCTTCAAAGTTGTCTCTCAGTAAACAATGCAGAAGAAATGTTAAGAGCGCAGCATCATCGACTGGGCGAGCCTGATTATTATTATTATTTTTAGATTTTTTTGGGACTATTTTTTGTTGATTCTTATAGCAGCTTTATAGTATAAAAAATTTAAATTTTTACTAAAAAAACTGTTTTAAGAAGTAAAAAAAAACTGTCCCAAATGAAATCTGAATACCATATATACACAGCTCACCTTCGCCTGTTGGTTGAGAGCTTATGCTTCCAACTAAGAGGCATTGGGTTTGAGTCTTTGTGTCTGCATTGTGTGTATGAATTTAACTTAAATGACCTAAATGTAAAAAAAAAAAAAATCTGAATACCATGAAGTATTATTGGTTTTTGACTTATTGGTTCGTGTACTCTATTTGGTCAAATGGGGCCGCCCCCTACATAAATGTTAATTATGAAGGCACTGTCTGCGTTAAGAGAATTGAATAAAAGGAAAAAAAAAATACTAAGCTGCTTTAAATATTTCCGAAGTTTTGCAATGTGTACTGTAGCTTGTGCTGCTAGACCCAGTGGCACATGGCAATGCTTGCCTCGTTCGACAGGCAAGGCAAGCATTTATTATCGTTTAGTGGCGTGGTGGGGCGAAGTATTAGGATCAATTATGTTTCAGCACTAGTATTTATATCATGAGAATACATTATGACAGCCCATCACTTTCTTTTTACGTACATTGAAGTTCTCTTATAAATAGTTTGCCAAATAAGTTTATTCATTAAGAAAATATTTTGATTTTATGGGCGTATAAAATATTGCTCAAAGTTTATTAGCTGTTTGTTAGGCTGTCTTAGTCCAGAAAAATTATTCTATGCAAAGACCGGATGCAGCTCTATGTCTGGAGATGAATCAGGTGCAGCCACGTCAACGATATTGAGCCGCGATATCAAACATTACCGAGCCGCAGTACTGAGCACTACCGAGTGGGTACATAGTGAAGGGGTGACATGGCGTATTCTGATTGGTCTCCGGACGACATTCAATATCCTCATATAATAATTTTCCCTGAGTCCGTCAACTGGAGAACTTTGGATCAGCCCGAGTAAACTTCCCGCACAACAAAGGTCCATTCTTGTCCGAAGCAAATAAGGACGATGAAAAATTCCAGTAGGGGATGAAAACTCAGTGTAGAGGTAGATATAGTAGTGTTTTTGAAGGATTTATGTAATTTGGAAAGCATTTTTGTCATACATTATGGATTATTTTTGTCATATAAAACATGCAGTTTTCAATGCCTAAATCAAATAAACCCTGATGTTTATTTGGCTGATTGATTCCCTATAATAATAGCAAGTTTTAATATCACGAATAGTTAGTTGATTTGTTTTTTTAATTTCTCAGAACAAACAAAGCTCATCTATAACTTAATTCTAAGGTTTCTGATACCAGATTGTTAATCTCTTGCTTTAAATTTCCTTAAAAAAAAAAAAAAGAACTCGTTCTCTTATTGTAGTTTTATTCTTAAGTGACGTTACTATATTCGTTGTAGAGGTTTATACCGATTTCATTTTTACTGTTGATGTGAGGATGAGAAGTGTATTTGATGTTTTTTCAAGAAGTGTACAAAGCCTTCTATATTTAGAGAGCAATTAAAATAAAATAAAATTTTTGTTCAAGTCAATATATATAAATTTGCATTAGATTCAATCAATTTTGGAGACCAAAAAAAGTTAAATCAGGTTCAAATTTGCATTAAAAAAATGACTTGACTTGTTTGATATGCATGAAGTATTCTTTTTTTTTTATAAAATATTATTTATGCTTCTCAATTTATTATGAAATTAAAAAACTTGTGTGATTATTTTTAAGTGTGATGGTTGATTTTAATGTTTTAAAGTTATAAAATAATCCTAATTTATCAGTCCTAAAATAGTCTAGTTGGGCCTAAAACAAAACTAGATGAAGATAATTTGAGTAATTATTGAATTTGTACTTTTTTTTTTGGTTCAAACTCACATAGAGGCCTGCGCGTTAAATAAATGCAAGATTACAAGTCTTTATTGAATCCAAAACCCTCTAAAAATACATCATTTAAAATAAAACCTATGAGCCTTGGATTCAAACTAAATAAAAGAACAAACAAATGAAAAGATAGAACCAAATAGCTGAACCAAAAAGAGAACAAGCAGTCAACAAAGGAGTGGCAAACTGGAAGCAACCAGAGGCATAAGTACGCGAGATCCTTGAAGACAACACCCAACAAAGAAGAAATAAAATAATGAAGGCACCAAGAGGCCAACTAGAATAAACATCTAATCAACACAAAAAGGAATCCTAACAAACACAAGAAAATAAAAACCTCACTCAAACTTCTACAAAACAACCTCAACCTCCCTAAACCTAAAATATACAACCGAGAGAGACTGATACAACAGCCCAACCCACAAACAAAAACAGCCACACAAAACTAGCTAAACAAAGAATCACATCTTCTTAGATTTATCCTTCTACGCTTACCATCCCCGTGGGAAAAAATCTTGCCAACTGTGCGACCCACATTCAAATTATACCTCGTCTGAAACTCCTCATCAAGCCCAACAAAGTCTTCCATATCATTTATGCAAGGTGATGAACCAAATTCATCAAAACAATCACACTGGGCCACACAAAATTCCTTAACATTAAGTGCCAATTGAGCTTTCAGAACATCACTAGATATAAGGGAAATCAGAACTTCAATAAGAGGCAAGCTCACATCCGCAACCACCATATCCAAAGAATTGACAGAGACATTATCCACTCCACAAGAAGAATCATTCAGACTATCATAGACATTAACAGATCTATCAGATCCTGCCCAATCATGATAGGAGAATTAACAAGAGAGGTATCAGCCATCTTGTTAACATCACACAAGCCCAAATTCATCATATTCACATTTTAATTACAAGGTTCAAGATCAATTTCTTGATGAGCCATCTCAACAATAGCAAACGAATCAACAACATTAAAAGCAACAATAGCCATCAATTTCTTAATGAGCCATCTCAACAATACCAGACAACCAACATTAAAAGCTATGTGAAAATCAAATTAGGGAAAATTGCACGACCATAATTGAATGTAAGAAATAAGGTGTCCTACGAATTAAAACTTTGAAAGATTTTGTGAAAAAAAAAACTCCTATCACATGCAAAATTGAGTTTTTTCCATCCTAAATAGTAACTTCATATATTCATGACTGTCTCATGTACTAATACTATGCAACAACAACAATATCAAGCCTTTATCCAACCACGTGGGTTGACTATATGATTTTTTTTCTCCATTGTGTTTTATTAAACATTAAATTATCATTTAAAACTAATAAAAATATCGAATCTAATCTTATAACTAAGTCTTTTCATGTTTGTCTCAATTTTTCTTAACATAAGTCATATTTATTAATGCAGCTGCTCTCTTAATTGGGCCATCTATGTGAACAAATCGTTTAAAATAACTCCAAACCAGCATCATGTAATAATCAGCGTGCGAACAGCACTTTTCCTTGGTGGAGACTGGAGATTATGTTATTCTCATTTTTTAATGAAATTTTGATGGTAAAGGGCGAATAACCGCGCACAAATGTTAGGCGCACTAAAAATGTGTTCACAACCTTTCTTCTGGTGATAACTGATCAGCGATCAGCGAAGTCAAAGGCGGAACAGCGAAGACCATCCATCCAAAAGCACACGAGAGATAGCAGCCATGGCTTCCCCCATTCCTCATGCAGTACTAATCCCCGAGCCAGCCCAAGGCCATGTAACCCCACTCCTACAGCTCGCCAAGATCCTCCACCATAGAGGCTTTCACATCACCTTCGTCAACTCCGAATACAACCACCGCCGATTTCTGAGGTCCCGCGGCCCCACCTCACTCGACGGCGTCGCCGGCTTCCGCTTTGAGGCAATTCCCGACGGTTTACCATCGTCGGAAGATGACGACGTCACACAAGACATCCCGCAGCTGTGCCTATCGCAGGCAAAGCACTCTGTTGCCCCTTTCAGGGAGCTGTTGCTGCGGCTAAACTCCGTCTCTGGATCGCCGCCGGTGAGCTGTGTAGTGGCTGATGGAGTGATGACTTTTGCACAGAGAGTGGCGGAGGAGATGGGGATCCCCTCCGTCGTGTTCTGGACGACGAGTGCTTGTGGGTTCATGGCGTATCTTCACTTTGCTGAGCTGATAAAAAGAGGCTATGTTCCACTTAAAGGTGCGTGCTTGATTTTTGCTACCTTGCTGCCTTCGTTAATGTTTTCTGGGTAATTTGGTTTGAAATATTCTATAGAATTTTGTTATTTCAAGTTTGCTAATTAATCAGAAGCGCTAAACCAATAGAGGATTAAACCCTTTTCAAACACCAGCTTTTTCATCATTAAGGATCTATTTACTCATCAAGCATTAATCTTTTGTGAATCATTTCTAAACTCAACAGTAAGCTTCTTACTCAATTAGTACTATTCATAGCCTTAAGCACAGTTATCTTAGATTATTATCCATCGTAATATATAAGAACGCACATTTAATGTTAAGTTCAAACGGATAAAATTCGCTAAGGGTTTGGATCAATTACAAAGTCTCTCTTTTGCAGATGAAAGCTACCTAACCAACGGCTATCTCGAAACACCAATAAGCTGGATCCCCAGCATGCCAGGCATCCGCCTCAAAGACTTCCCCAGCTTCATCCGCACCACCGACCCTAACGATATCATGCTAAATTTCGATGGAAACGAAGCTCAGAACGCCCGCACCGCCCGCGGCCTCATCCTCAACACCTTCGATGAACTGGAAGACTCTGTCATCCAAGCGCTCAACTCCATTTTCCCAAATCTCTACACCATTGGTCCCCTCCCTCTCTTCATCTCCCAACAAACAACAAATAACAGCTCCATCAGCTCCAATCTATGGAAAGAGGACCTCAGCTGTCTCCAATGGCTGGACAAACAGGAAGCTTGTTCTGTTCTGTACGTCAACTTCGGCAGCATAACGGTGGTCACGGGAGATCAGCTTAGGGAATTTGCGTGGGGTTTGAAAAACAGTGGTATCCCCTTCTTGTGGATAATGAGGCCGGATCTGGTGCGCGGGGAGGAGAAGGCGGCCGTTGATGAGGTTTTGGAGGGAGTGGAAGAAACTGGGAGAGGGAAAGTGGCGAGATGGTGTGTGCAAGAGGAAGTGCTCGGGCACAGAGCGGTGGGAGGGTTTTTGACGCATTGCGGGTGGAATTCGACGATGGAGAGTATATGTGGTGGTGTGGGGATGATTTGTTGGCCGTTCTTTGCGGAGCAGCAGACCAACTGTAGGTATTTGTGTGGAGAATGGGGAATAGGAGCGGAGATTGAGGGGGATCTGAAAAGGGATAAGGTTGAGGGGATTGTGAGGGAGGTGATGGAAGGGGAGAAGGGGAAGGAAATTAGGGTTAGGGCGAAGGAGTGGAAGGAGAGGGCGAGGAGAGCGGTGGCAATCGGGGCGTCGTCGTTTGAAGGATTGGAGAGGTTGGTGAGTTTTCTAAGGAATGGGTGTAATTAAGTTTGTTAAATGATTCATGAAAGAAATGAAATGGATCAGTGGTTTGAATTTATTTTGCATCAATTTTTGAAGAGATTATTGTGTTCTGAGCTTGGATACATAGAATCGTTCGGTTTTATTTCCGTGAAGGTACTAAAAGAGCAATGTTTTTCATGATCGTGCTTTTACTGTTTTTCGATGTACTTTTACAATGCTTTTAATATTTACAGAGATAAAGTCGGATGATTCTCTGTCTGATTTTTTCATATATACTCAAAATTTTTATATTTTGTCTATAAATCATAAACAACTTTAATATTAAATATGACACTCATATATTTCATTCCCACCACTCAAATCAACTTATAAAATTTATATTTCAGTTATTGCACTCATATTTGATCTATAAATGATAAGCATGAAACAATAAAATTTTGATTATTAGATATATAAATAATATGATTTAAAGTGGTATGAATGTAAATTCCCTTAGTTCTTTTGTGTGTATGTTTGCAAGGATTCCAGAAAAAAATTTAGGCCAAAAGCTTCATAAATAATTATATATATAAAATAAATGATCAAAGAAAAAATATATTTGTTTTGAATTATAAGATATAAGTATAACAACTAAAATAATTACTCTTTTACAGTTTTACTAAAAAAATGACATGAACACTCGTTTTTTGTCATAAGCTAAAATAACGCGCGGACCCAATGAAGAAAATTCTTTCATTCCAGTTCCAATCATGCCCATGCAAGTAGGCGAGCTGATGAGCACAAATCATTGATGTATACTTATTATAAACAGATCAATCCATAAAAGAATGACAAATATATTAATTTTAGTAGAAGCTTTCAATTGTTCACTGATTGAATTGCCAATTTTTTTCGCCTTCAGCATTTCTCATTTCCTTTTATTCACATGATCTTGTATACAGAAATCCAACGGAAATAATACTGCAAAATGAGGTATATATGAGGCATCTCTGATATTTCTATTGACTTTGATCTTCAGTTCCCATCAAATTAAAGAGATCTGGCTTCTTTAAACATCTTGGCTTGCGTTGTTACCGCCAGTTGTTACGGATGTATTAGGAGCTTCAGCGCCTGAAACTTTAAATCACAGAATTTGTTAGGCGGAAAATAATTCAAAGATGTAATTTTCTTCAGATATATGTGATGGAAATCATCTTTATTTCTCTCAATTCAAATTCTGGTTGGGACAACTTTTTTAATATTTTCTAAAGCAGTTTTTAAAAGTTTATTTAAATAGTAAGAGAAATTATTCTGTGCAGACACCGGACCGTCTGGAGGCAAATCAGAACGTGCCATGTCACTCGGTACAGAGCCACAATACACAGAAAAAAGTGATGTAGCGTATTCTAATTTGACTCCGAACGGCACCCGTATTCACACAGAGACTATTGATGTCTATCTGTAGTCTGAAAAATATTTACAAATTTTATTTTTATGACGATTTATTACTCATCAAATATGCGAAAAAAAAAAACATAGCATTGCATAGAAGAGAGGCCACTAAAAATTCTAATTAAAAATATATAGTTTTGGAATTTTAGGTCAATTAAGATAAATTCACGAACTTTTATTACTCCAGTGTAAGGACGTAGAGGAGCGTCCGGTTGGAGGCAAAATCCCGCCAAAAAAACTCGGTATTTTCTTGGTGCAACTAGGTATTATTTGATATTAACGAGGAATACCACTCTTTGAGGACCAATACCAAGTTATACCGAGCTGTATCGAGAAATACCGAGTTGTACCGAGTTTTTTAGGAAAAACTCGGTACAACTTTTGTATAACTCATTATTTCTCGGTTTAGCTCGATATAACTTGATATTGGGTCTTCAAATGATGGTATTCCTTGTTATAATTTGTCTGAGAGCGTGAATGTGCCTGCGTAACCGTCCGAGAGAAGTGTTTTTATGCCGTGAGAGAGGCGGTGATTGAAACGTCGTATCCTTTGGGGCTTTTAGTCGGTGGCTTCGGTCGTGAGGTGGCCGTTACAGTCAACAAAATGATGGTATTCCTTGTTATAGTTTGGTATTGCTAGGTATTTGCTCGGTACAACTCGTTTTTTGGCGGGATTTGACCTCCGACCGGACGTTCCTTTGCGTCCGGTCGGAGGACGTAATAATTGTTCTAAATTCACACACACATCACATACCTAAGCTATGAATAAAAGACATTTTAGTTGATAGTCAAAGCTCTCAACTAAGACATCAAGATGAGATAAATAAGTTGATATAATAAACTAAAATACCAGAGAGGGCGAGTGATTTCTTGGCATTTGGTGGAGGTTGAAGTTGAAACCCTGGTGGCAGAGAAGATGGAAAGAAGGATCCCTCAGTCTCCATTCTAGCCGTTTGATCTTTCTCGTAGGGCTGATGATGAGCTTGAGCTTGCAACATGGATGAAGGAAAGCTGACCCTTGATGATTGGATCATGTAATTTAGCTGAGGGTGTTGATGATACAGATAAGTTGGAGCACCACCGTTCGATCGTATGGTCGAGCCGTACATCATCTGATGATAGTATTGTGATGCCAATTCAGAATGGTACGCGCCCTATAATATTTTTAAAACGCACCAGTTAATGTTGAATTACTATACAATCTTATATGTTTTTTTTTTTTATAATTTAGAAAAAAATATCGTGTAATGATATTCATGTAATTTTGTACCAATGTTAGGATCTCATTTTGTAATAATTTTCAAATGTTTTTTTTATGACAAATTTTTTTTTTGCAAAGAATGGGCAGTAACATTAATTATTACGGATGGGCCCCTTCTTCATTTATTTCATGAGCATGAACTATTCATTTTAGAGCAGCTTATACATTCCTATGAGAATAATAGTTATTAATTTTATATGCAATTCTATAATATTACAAAATGAAACCTAAAATTAAACCTAATCAATTATATGCTTAACTTGTTGGTTCAATTGTGACATAGAACTTAACTTATTTTAGGATTTGTTTGGGATGGCTATAATATTTTATGAAGTTGATTATGAAGTTGTTATGCAGAAAACAGTTTAATTAATTTGATTGTAAAAAATAAATTTTCACTCACTATAATGATTTTTGAAAAGCAATCAAAAAGAAACTAAAAAATAATAAGAAAACAAAATTGTGATAGTTACTTGAAAAGCAAAGCAGACTATCTTAAGCAGGCTCTTAGTTTGCAAACTAAATAACCTTTGCAATTGATTATGTGAACTTTTATTAAATCTGATAGCATATACAAGTTTTCATCAGTGTCAAAACAAAAATTACTTATGAGCCTTAACAGTTCAGCAATCAAGTTAATTATTACTAAAAAAGTATCACGAGGAGATCAAAATAATTAATTAGTTATTTACATAATTAACTCATTATTTATGCACAATTATTTTCTGAATATATAAAATTTGTTTTGAGTGCCAAAACTATTTTTATATTTTTTTGCAATTACATTGAAAGCAGGAAAAGGGAATGGCGTCATAAGAGTTCAGAGGAAGACTAACCTGCTGATAGCCATACTCTGAAGCATATGTCATGTAACTGCAAGAATTAACCAAAATTAACTCTTTTAGACATCGATCCTTCGGTTATTTTTGCAAATTTATAATCATAAACATGACCAAGTGCTACTGTCCAATGCCCATAGGAATTGTTTGAAATAATTGTGTAAATATTATATTAATGAAAGATAGTTACAGAATTATAAACACTTCATATGGAAAATTAATTATCCATTAACCACTAACATAATTCAAATTATCTGTTATAATTATTAAAACTATTTTTTTATAATTACAATTTAGATGATTGATAATATACTAATTTTTATACAATCTTCCAACCATTTGGATCTGAGCTGGGCCAGCTGACCCGACCCAAATTCAAACAGCTAAGAGGCCTACATCTCACTGGCAATGGTTAGTTTAACAAACTTATCTAACTAATGAGCGTTAATTAATTGGTTAATTCTTTGGGGTCCCATTCACTATTCTGTTTCCTCTGTTAGAACTTACCCATATGGTGTGGGGTAGACCACCTGAGGCATTTGAACTGGCACTCTAGCGTACGGTGGTGCAATTGATTGTGGTGGGGCCACGTAGGATCTTCCTGCTCCTTGGTTTCGTTCTGGAGAAGGTATATTGCATGCTCGAGTGATCAATTAACAAGTAGAGGCTTAATAATTATTTAGCACAAAAAATATATAAAAATTTTAAAAGATTTGTATTTATATTTATATTATTTATGCACACAGCATTTTGACGTACACTCTTATTATAAGAAGCCATCGGCCAAATCTTCGAAAAGAGCTGAGTCAGCTCGGCGTAGGACATGGGAGAACTTATCCGGTGAGCTGGCTGGCTCTCCATGCTTATCTTAACCAGCAATGGTGGTGAGCCCCACCAGGACCTTTTCTCCGCTACTCCCAATAGCATCAAATTATAATTAAAATACATGCTTTCTATATTCTCCAAATTAAATCATCCATCTGTTAAACCTAATTAAGTCAAATTATAATCATCAAAAAATTAATTTAATTTGTTTTGAGAAGAATATAATTTAAAGCATTTGAACCAAATTTTCTAATCCTTTTTTTTTTTCATTAATATTCCAAAGTTTTTAGATTTTGAGGGTACACAAAGTACCTCGCTGGGTTGAAGGACGAGGACGGCCAAGCGCCGCAATGTTGCAGTTGGCCCGCCTGCCATCAATTAGCGGGTTTGGATCCGTTATCGACCGTCTTGCAGATTCTGGATCACGAAACGTCACCTGCCCATTAAGGATAAGCCAATTTGAAAAAAATGAACCAATATTGCAAGCAAATCATAATCTCATATTAATGGCGTATAATTCCAAGAAAAAAAAATTAGAAATATAAAGACGACCAAGAACAGAGAACAACAAGCATAAATGCAGATACATTTCTTTTAATCCTTAGCTTGTTTTTTTTCAAATTTTTGCAGGGTGTTTAATGCCTGACAACATCAATAGTAGTTACTAATAATTAGATGATCAGAAGGCTCTCAGAGAGAGAGAGAGAGAGAGAGAGAGAGAGAGAGAACTGCGTACAAATCCATAGCCCTTGGATCTTCCCGTGTTCTTCTCTGTGATGATGACAGCCTCGAGGATCTCCCCGAACTTCTCGAAGTATTGCCGGAGCTCCTCTGTTGGTGTCTCCCAGGCCAAGCCCCCGACAAACACCTTCGTCAACGTCGTGTCCCCAAACCTCGACCTGTAATAGTGAGGACTATTCTCTCCAATACTCCCCATCACAATCTCTCTCTCTCTCTCTCTCTCTCAGAAGAAGAAGAAGAAGAAGAAGAATTAATTACTGATCTTGTTCTGCTCTATTACTCTCCCTTCTGATCTCTATTTTCAATCTCCTCCTCTTCCATGTGAAGAAAAGGAGACGAGGGGAGAGAGAATAAATGGTCAAGAAGAGAGAAACAGTACACAGATTGACAGCTTTGTGATTCTTTTCCTTTACTTTCTATCTCTCTATCTCTCTATCTCTCTTCTGTCAAGCCCCAAATATGGTAGCTTCGGTCCACAATGTCTCTCTTGGTCATTAATACTATACAAAGACACCAACTACATATACACTTAATAATAAAATTAAAAGGCCAGGTGGGGCTCTCGCTTACAATTCACAGCCTCCTTGAGCTAAGTTAGTTTGCATTATATAAGGACGTTGGGTGGGTTATTTGACTAAGAATTCATAGCTAATCCCTCGTGGTTTGGGTTTTTAATAGGAGCATAGCTAATTTTTTCTGAACATTTTGTACAAGGCAAAATATGCATTATAAAAAAAAAAGATTGATCAAAATATACTTGACATGATAGAAACAAAATTAATGACAAAAGTAAAAATAAAATAAAATAAAAACATCGCTAGAGTGTGGCTCGGAAGATTGAGCTTGATATAACGAACGCTTGATCAAAATTAAAGAAGTACTTGTTCAATTATACTATCAAGATATGCATCAAAATATAATTAGGTTGAGTTAGGGGTGTAACTAGTTAAGAAAATTCATAAATTTGCTCGGGCTCGACTAGATAAATAGCACTTGAGCTGAGATTGATGAGCTAAAAAAATTAAATTTTAGGTAGCCACTACTCAACTTGTTAGTTCATGAGCCGACTAGTTAAAAAAAAAATTAATAATAAATGTATTTAAAATCTAATTAAAATTCCATAATTTTATTATAAAGTTGTGAAAAGATTTAAAAATCAATTGAAAGCATACATTTATAATAAGAATACTTAAAAATCATATTTATTTTTTTTATTATTTCTATCATATTTTTATAAAAATTATTTGAATAACAATGATATTCTCTCCTTCATAATAATAACTAAGTAGGTATGTGAGCCAACTTAAACTCATAAAATTAAGCTCAAATTTGATTAATTATAGAGCTTAAGCTCAAATTAGAAGTTGCTCTGCTAAAAAAGGAGAGAGATTAACCTAAGGACTTAAAAAATAGACTTAAAAATCAAAATCAGAAAAAAGGTGACACAGAAACATAGAGATTCATGCAGACAATAAGATTTAAATAATAGCAATAATTATATTGAGAAACCCATGGAAGAACAAGAGATTATTAAGTACGTGGAGTTCATAAACAATTTTTCATCCAGATCGACTTCAATCACATGAAGACACGTGCATTTTTTCTCTAATGATTATACATTGTGTACAAGAGAGGAAAAAAAGTTCACGTCTTCACATGATTATAATCCTAATGGCATCCGAACTATTCCGCACGTAATAATTTTTCTAAAGAATTAAGAAAACCACATACAATCCACCGCCAAAATTATAATGAAGAGTAAACACAAAAAATATGAGATGGTTCCAATCAGAGGCGGAACCCCATGGCTGTCAGGGGGGCAATTGCCCCCCCTCAAAAATTTTAAAAAATTTATTTATATGATTTTGGCAATTACCCATTTTCATTTATTTTTTAGTCTTTATTACAAGAATTTTTAGGCAAATGCCCCCCCCCCCCTAAAAATTTGAAAATACTATGGTCTTTAGGTAATTGCCCCCAACAGGTCGAATCCCGCCAGGGAGCACTGCCCCTTAGACTCCCGACATATATGTCTTATAAGTTTACCTCCCCTAAAAATTAGGGCTAGTTCCGCCCCTGGTTCCAATCATGATAAAATCAGCCAAAGGAGCCACTAACTTTTATCATAATGTAACAATTAAAAGATTTTGGTCAACTAATACAGTGTATGTGAATTTATTTTAATTTATCTAAATGTAAAAAAAAAAAACTGCTTTTTTAGATCAGATATTTCGGTAATAAGACAATAATATTTTCCTAAGGATCTATGCTTCTACTTTCTTTCTAGCTAAACCCACTTGTCCACCGCCAGCTGAGTCAGATGGACGTGAATCTCCATTCATCCACTCCTTGACGAATAATTATTAGGTGCGGAGTGCAAATGGGGAGAGCACCGTCTGCACAGACACAGGGTACCAAGCGGTACCTAGTGGTACCCAGCGGTACCGAACGGTACCTAGCTGAATTTTATACTAGTGTGCAGACGGTTCTCCCCGTCTGCACTCTGCACCTAATAATTTCTCCTCCGTGACACCGTATCTTAACGAAATTTTGGACTGCTTAGTTTTGTTATCATACAAAAATATATTAATGTATTCGCATAATATATGATTAACACTTATAATCTTAAACTTTTATGTTAAAAAATAAATTTAATCAGTAATATAATGACTGTGTCAATGTTCTCTAATAAATTTAAAGCCATTTAATTTTTTTCATCGTGTCCTGCATGTTGTTTTTAGGAACTTTTATTTTATCCAGTGAACGTACGCTCCTCTACGTTCGGTTCTAGGCAAAAAAAGCGCAATACCGAGTACCGAGTACCGAGTTGTACCGAGTTTTTTTCAAAAAACTCGGTATTGCGCTGTTTTGGTCTAAAACCGAACGTAGAAGAGCGTACGTTCATTGGATGTAATAAAAGTTCTGTTTTTAGACTGTAGTATTCTTCTCCATTGGAAAAGGATAGCGGAGAGTACTAAAAGTAAAGTTCCTAACTCTAACATAAGAAACAAAATATTAATTAGGAAAATTTGGTCTTATTTTACGTCCAACATAAGATTTGAAGTTCTAAATCTATATTGAGATTAATAAAATTTATGAGAACATGTATAAATATTAATCTTATAATAAATTTTAGAGGTCTAAAGCTCGGCATAGAAAAATGAGTTATGATATTTTTATACATTTTATTTATAAATAGTAAAAAGAATTCATCATTTTATTTATTAATTTGAATTATAAAAAATATCCTTACAATCAAAATTTGTTTCGCAGGGGTGCTGCCCCTGAAAAAACTCATAGGGGTGCAGTGCTGCCCCTTGACCCCGCGAACTGACTGAACCCTGCCACGGGGCACTACCTCCTTGGACTTGAATATGAACATTGTTTAATTAATTAGAGGTAAAAATTATGTCAATATATCCTAATTAGATTTTTCATTAGGATCGATTTTAAAGCCCATCATGATTTTTTTTTATAGAGTTATTATTCTAACACAAAATTTTTCATTAATTACATCCAAATATTTTTTTTTATTTTTATCTGTATTCATATTATAAGAGTTTTAACTAATGATAGAATGATATCATAACAATGATTAAAATTGCTGCAAATTAAGGCTTCATTTACGACGGCTTTCTTACTGTTTCTTAAAATAATTTTTTAGTATAAATTTTTTAATTTTTGTACTAGAAAGCTACTTTAAGAAACAGTAAGAAAGATATCTCAAACGAAACCTAAATTATAACGATAAAGCTTCCCCAACAGTTATAAAACCTTTGCCAATATTATTCTAGCTGTTAATACTCACAGTAGCTTAACAGCTGTTCTAAAATCACTTAATTTCTTTCCTGACAGTTTAAAACCCCCCACTATATAAAACCCTTCAAAACTACAACAATAGCTTTTTTTGAAATAGTTACTTAGGCTTGTTAAGTTATTAAGGAGGTGTAATAAGAGTTTTAAATAAGCCATTAGGTTAGGTTTGAAAGAGAAAGGTCAAATTATGCCCATTCAACTACTGCCGGCCTTTTGATCAAATCTTATATGCAAATAGCATTAGACGTAAGGTGAGTGCTATATATTGATAGGTTATTATAGAAATTGTATTGCTGTCATCAAGCTAGCAGGTTTAATTGATCAATTCTTAATGACATATTAGCGGCCTTAAGTGCTTGTCAATGTAAAAGGACAAAGTAATAATATTAAGAATATCTTTCACTTTCAATTATTTGATGATATTAATTTAACTACCACATTTTCAAGCAGTAAATGATTATTTTTTAATCAAATGATATGCCGAACCATTTGGCATCAGTACTTCACATGTGATTAAAAAGGTTTTATCTTTATCGAAAAATTATTTATATCTTACAACTTGGTATTTATTGGAAATATGTTTAAATAATATCATCTCTTGTGGTCGAGCATTATATAACATTCTATAACACAAAAAATTATGTAAATTTTAATTTCTCATTTGTTGAGAGATAGAGAGAGAGAGAGTCATTTCTCTTATGGCAATATTTTTTTTAATAAAACAATATTTTATTAAAAGAAGGAAAAAATTACAGCACCCACGGACCAACAGCCACTATAGCAAAACAACAAAAAATCAAACAGGACAGCAATATACGAAACAACAACAAGCAGAACAAAATAAGACTTAATCGGACTCGGGAATGGAAGCCCCCTGTACCAACCCCGCGGCCAACCACGGACCATCCATAGGTGAGAACCCCACAAAGCCAACACCACCATGAAATCCAAGCAAAAGGCCAAAACACCCAGGTTGCCAACCAGCCGAGGCAACAAGGGGAAGCTAGGAGCTTCCTCATCATCGTCCACAAAGCCATCAAATACCATTGTCGATGTAAAAATAGGAAAGAATCACAGCCTATTTCTTCTTGCCTTTACTATTACACCTTTTACCACCATTAAGACAACTATGTACAACAAAATTAACAGGCAAATCCTCCTTAAAGTCATCAAATTCCTCCTCCTCCCTCGCAAGAAGAAGAAGAAAAAGAGTCATCCAAAACTAACCAATCAGTTTAAGCCAGAACAGAGTTTTTCACAGACTTAGCCACATGAGACTTCAATTCATTGTTAGACATAATTGATATAGGAACATTAATAAAAGTGGTAAAATAGAATTGGACACATTCAAATCTAAAATAACAAGCGAAGCCACAACAGCTTGTTCCACCAAATTGATAGAAGAGGAAACACCACAACCAACCAACTCAACAGGGTTAGAAGGCACAAAATCCCCAGAATTAACCTCCATAGACAGTTCTCTCGGGCCAGGCATAACATCCACACAAGAAAAACTAGCATTAAGATTAGTATCACAAATCATATCTCCAGCCTCACCAACAGATAACCGAGGAACAGGGGAACCAGGTTCCACCGCAACTTCCACAGAATCAAGAGGAACCAAAGGAGAAACCGACTTTTCCCCCAATAACACATCATCACTCTCAACCACAAGGCCAGCATTCTCGATAGGGACAGATGTGTGGGATGAAAGATTCAATGCAGGTACACATTGGCTTACTACCGTCAATGGATGATCGTTTCTTTGCTACTCGGTGGGTGCATGATTGCCATACTAAGTCCTTTTTGGTGTAGCATCCTTTGCTTTTTTTTTGGCCTTTTATGTGGCATATTTTTGTCATCTAAGCTAGTCGTTTCGTAACGTTGGTTTCTTATGTTGTAACTGTGTGATTTTGACTTTGTGTGGTTGTTGTACTCTTCATTTTTGTTGAATAAAATTTGAGGCTAATCCCTTTTTTAATATATATATATATAAAACTTAGGAGCACATAAAGCCTTAGCATGTTGTGTGCAACCTTATAATGACCAAGCTAATGCTACCAAGTCATAAAGTTCTAGTCAAAAATAGGAGAGATTATTAGGTGCAAAGTGCGGACAGAGAGAACCGTCCGCACAAGCATTGGGTACCTAGTGGTACCCGTGCATGGTACCCGTACTCGGTACCACTGGGTACCGCTGGGTACCGCTAGGTACCCAGTACTTGTGCGGACGGTGCGCACTCCGCACCTAATAAATTTTTCAAAAATAGGCACCATCTTTAGGAAGCCTATATGTCTACGTCTGATTCATCCACCTGTGCCAGTGTAATGCATCCTTAAACCTTAAATAGTTGAGACTTTAGGCATCAACAACTTAAGTCAAAGAAATTTTTTGGGCTATAAAGATAAGCTAAATATCGACTATTAGAAGTTTGAGTGACTGCTAGCTTAAGTTCTCAACCAAAATTGAGTGCTATGAGAACCTGTCGACCTAATAATCAATCTAAAACTCGATGGATAAACCTTTACGGTTAATTCATTTAGGCCTAATGGCTGACTAAAAAACTATCTAAACAAATCTCATTATAATTTTAATTCTTCAAAGGGCCAAAATGGTTTAGTACAACTAAGACTAGCATGAATTATTTGATTAGTCTAAGCTCGAGTGGCCAAATATATACTACCGTATAGTTTTGCAGCTGAGAGGTCTCACAAGGTCTAATTTGGTAAATATTTAGTAAATTAAACTATGCGAGAAATGCAATAAAAAAAGAAAAATAAAAAGAAAAATAAAAGAGAAAATAAGAAACATGTAAGATTACCTTTATCATCTTATGATGAGTTAGACAAAAAAAGAAAGAACTAAAATATCCTTGATTATATTGGTCGATAGTACAATCAAGTGATTATATAGTTTATTGATTTTTATTTTAAATCTCATAAATATAAGTACTCATTGTGAGTAATAGAAGATGAATACATTTACTTAGTAATTTTTATTTGACATACATTAGATACTAAAGATTGAGTTCTGATACACAACGAGCCACACGTTGTTAGAATATTACTATCAAGTGACTAATATTAATAAGCATATCTAAATTTAAGGCAACTTTTCACATATTTTTTAGTTTCTTATTGAATAGATTGTTCACCTATAATGACCAATGAGATATTTCATTGACCTTAATCTTGACCCTACAAAATCACTTGAATAAAGGACTTTTCCAATTTGATTTATAGGAATGCTCTCAAATAGACTCACTAAGGATAAACTAGATGGACTAATTCTAGTTTGAAATTTGTGCAATTCCATAAGCCAGTGTGATGGCCCAACTGAGCTCCTTGATCAAATTATGAATGATGCCTAACTTAATTCAAGATAAGAAATTGATGCATTAAAAGTTAGACAAGATAAATCTTAATCGAGGACATTTAGTAGCCTCTAAAATTTATAGAAATTCTTCGTAACTCAAAAAGGACTTACGTCATACATATATAGACAGCTGTTGTCGACGATGATAAGAAATTTATAATCTTAGTAATGCACGTTATGAAAATGATCTTTGAGTAAACATTACAATAAAAGACATTAACTTTTAAAAAGGATAACACATGAAAGCATAAAATGACATCATTAATGTTCAACTTAAACTTCGAGTTTATAAAGTATTCATTTAATTGAAAGTAAAAGAAGAGAAATGATTGAGAAAATGGCATTATAGTTTAAAAAAATACATCCAATTCATCATAAATGCGATGGGAGGAGAGGAGTCAGGAGGAGAAAGTCCTTTTGGTGAAGGAGAAAGTCCTTTTTTAAAATAATATAGAAGATCATATATAGATCAAACAGTAAAATTCTATAACTTTATTTTTTATTTTTAACTTTTTTCTTCAATTAGGGTTGCTTTTATTTGAAATCGATACAAATCATTATTTGTTTCTATTTCAAATGTGCTTAATGAGTTTTGGCCAAAAATCGTTAATTTGGTGAAGCTTTCAAAGCAACACAAGAGTTCAACTTAAAATTCACAAAATTTAAAGGGTTGCTTGGTTGGAATACTTTAGAGTATAAAGTATTGCAAATATATGAGTTTTAATCATTTTTGTATTTGATTGGATGAAAAAAGAATTCAAAGTAAAGTAAATATAGTGTAAACTATTCTAATTCATTTTTGAGGTAAAGCAACTCGTCCAGGTTTGAGCGAGAATATTTTATACCGCAAGCAAGCTCACTTGATCAGTGCCGGCCATCTCACTCATCAGTGTCGGCCATCTCACTCATCAGCGTCCACTGCTTTCGACCACCACCCCTTAATTGCCACTGTCGCCTTCACCTGCCGGCCACCATTGCTACCACCCACCAGACATCGATCGCCACCACAACTTCCACCCACCAGCCATCAGTCGCTACCACAACCTCCACCCGCCTGTCATCATCGCCGCCGGCCGTCGCTGACTACCACAACCTTTGTCACGCTCTACAGCTATCACCACCTACCGTCGGACATCATTTTTAAATTTTACATGATATTCATTTTACTTCAAACCAAACAAGAAAAATCATTCATCTGAATTTAATTTACACCCATCTAAATAACTCCAAAATATTCCTTTTACAATACATTCCTTTTTTAGCTACCAAACAGCTCTTAAATGAAATTGTATTAAAATGTTGGAACATTAATCAAAATTTTAATAAAATTCAAATATTTTTTTTGCATTATAACTTAGACATTATTTAGATAATGTTTTTAGCTGAATATTTCGGTATATATTTGAAATAATTATAACAAAAACATTAAAATTCAAATTGAATCTTCAAATTAAAAAAAAAAAAAAAACAGAATTATTAATACTGGAAATTTTCTACATGAAATCTGATTTTTAAAATGTCAACCATTTGGTTGAAATCTAGTGACAAATAAGGATGAAATTACATCGTCACTTGGTGGACTGGCAGAAGTCCGGTGCTACTTGAAAATTCGGGTGTCAATTGATAGCATGGCGTTGGTTTGGCAGAACTTCAACATCGGGTGGTGGTCTGGCGGAAGTCCAGTGTAAGATGGTGGTTCGGTGGAACTCTGGGCTTCAAGTGATGGTCTGGCAGAACTCTAGGTTTACTCCAGGTGTCAAGTGGCGGTCCAATAGAACTCTCGACCTCAAGTGGTGGTCCAATAGAACTTCGGGCCTTAGATGGTGATCTGGCGGAACTTCGGGCCTCAGGTAGTGGTCAGGCATAAGTCTGGGCCTCAAGTGGTGGTCCAGCGGAGCTCAGGTCCTCAAGTGGTGGTCCGACAAAGGTGAGGGCCCCAAGTGATGATTAGGCAGAAGTTGTGGCCTCATGTGGTGGTCTGATGGAGCTCAGGGCCTCAAGTGGAGGTCCGGTAGAGGTGGGGGCCTTAAGTGGTGGTCTGGCGGAGGTGAGTGCCTCAAGTGGTGGTCTAATGAAAATGAGGGCCTCAAGTGGTGGTCCGGCGGAGGTGGGTCCATCAAGTGGTGGTCCAGCGGAGGTGAGGACCTCAAGTGGTGGTCCGGCGAAGGTGAGGGCCTCAAGTGGTGGTCCGACGAAGGTGAGGGCCTCAAGTGGTGGTTCGGGAAAGCAACAACATCAGGCAGTGGTCTGGCGAAGCTCAGGCAGTGGTCGATGAGGAGCAAAGAGGCAAGAGCTAGCGATTTCCGATCTCTCTCTTGAATAATTTGACTTTGGGTCCCTTTTCAAGAGAAAAGGGGGCTCTATTTATAGATTTTTGGAGTAGCATGGTTCGTAAGTAGGTGATAGATCAAGGGCAAATGGGGAGTGGTTGGATGGACGGCCGATGATGAATCCCTTGATCATGGATCGTTTGATGGACATTTGAATGTCTTAGGGATGTCTGAATTCAGTGATCTTGGGCTCGTTGGATTCGTTTCGTCGAGCGGCTCGATTCGACTATAAGCATGTTATGTTTGAAAACCGTTTGGTAATCCAAATTGCGGTTCGAACCTTCTAACAGTGCTTCTAACCATTGATTTGGACCCATTTGGGCTCGTATTGGGTTGGATTTGGTGTCGTTGGGTTTATATTCTCGAGACATTCAGTTTGAATGTAAGTTTGCTTAAATCAGAGTTGGGATGTTTCCAATTTTAATTTCAGATGTTTCCAACTTGATTTTGCGTCGAGATTTGTGCCCGATCAAGATAATTTTTTGATGACATATCAATATTTATCTTCAAAATATAATAATGAAAGGGACGATTGAGCTTGCGCCTATAAACAATGAACATTCTTTGTTGTTAATATTGTCGGTGGAATTAAGATGATGAAATTAACGTTTTTCTTATGGATAGCGACTGATTACCAACCGATGTGAAGTGATCACATGCTTGCTGATATAATTTTTTTTTTTTTTTGATAGTTTTGTAGTTTTACGGGATGATTGTGATGGAGCGACATGGTTAGAAATCCTTAATCAGGAAATTCGAGGATTGTTGTAAGGGTGACTAAATACACGAGATGTTTGATTTATTGAAAAATGAATTCAATGTATTCCAAACGCACATGATATGAAAATTTTGATATTTGATTTAATAAAAAAAATGCAAAGTAAAATTTTGATAGATTCATTTTTAACTTGTCATTTCATTTATTAATATTATAAGCTTACATGTTTTCAGCTGAATTTCATTTTTCATTGTATGTCGACTTTGTTGTTACCCTTGGTCATTGCTACCACTATTGTCTGCTCGTAAGCCGCCAATAGCCACCGCCGTCATAGCTCCCCACAGGCCACCAACCACTGTCATCATTAGGTATTTATTCTACTTTAAGCAAAAAAAAAAAAAATCACCCATATTTAATTTATAATTATCAAAATAATTCTAAATATGTTAAATATATATTTTTTTCAACAAATCAAACAGGTATTTTAAAAACTTATTATGAAGTTTATCATGGGGGTAAATTATTATTATTGTTGTGGGCTAGATTATATGTTGTGATAGAGTTATAATCCTACGTCATAGCGTTGTACGAATATCAAACTCACGCACACATAACACAAGATTTTTTACATGAAAAATCCTGGAAAGGGGAAAAATCACATGGCATGGCCTAGTTAAAAAAGATTCCACTAGAATTCGAGTAGATTACAGTGGGTTGACTAGTCCTTAAGGGCGATCAAATTATAAATATCAACCGTATGGTTGAAATCAAGTGACAAAAGAGGATAAAAATCAGGCGTCACTTGATGGTTTGTCGGAAATTCATAGTTACTTGGAAGTTCAAATGTTAGTTGGTAGTCCGATTGTGGTTTGGCAGAACTTCGGCGTCAGGAGGTGGTAGTCCCATCATAGTTTAAATTATTATTTATAATTTTCAAAGGAAATTTTTATTTTAAAATATAAATTAATTTGAGTGTCATTTTTATTTAATGTTAAATGTTAGTTTATATATAAACATTTAGAATTTAAATATGTGATCAATTTTTTAAAATATATATGATGCCCATACAAATCATGATGATATGAATACCGGATATCTGTCCGCGGCTACTATTGTCAATGTTCACTTAGCTGCTCGGTGATCTTGTTTATGGTGGGCGCCGCGTACAAATCTGCTTCGTAGAACAGTTGCGATGGGGAAAATGCAGGTCTCTTCCATGGAGAAAAATTCTAATCATCATTTGTTAAGCTTTCCTCATAGTATATTTGCTGCAGCGCAGTTTCAATCAGAGAAATGGAAGAGAAAATATGAGAAAGCTAAAGACGGTCTCTTGTTATATGTAGCGAGGACGAAGGGAATGAACCAAGCTTTCTGGTCTTTTCTTTACTTCTCGAAGTAAAAAAAAAATGGGTTTTTAGGTTTTCTGGCGATTAATTCGGTGTGGGCAATGGAAAGAGTTTCTGGGGATTTGTAAATTTTTTGGTACTTCTGAAAATTTTCTTTGTTTGGCTCTTTTACTTCGTTTAGGTGCAAAGCTTTTCCAACATATCCAAAAACCTTTATTTTCCACGACAAGGTATGTTGAGCCTTTATTGTGCTTATTTCTAGTATGATTGCCAATGCTTCTTTTGTTAGAAATTTGCTGGAATATAAGTGATATATTCTCAAAAAATCATCTTGATCAAGCACGAATCTCAAGGCGAAACCGAACCGGAAACTTCAAAAATTAAATTTGGGAGCATCTGAACTCCGATTTCAGCGAGCTTATAGACAAACTGAGGTCTCAGAAATACGAACCCAACGACACCAAATTCAACTCCATCTGAGCCCAAATGAGCCAAAATCAAGCACCCGAAGAGCTGTTGGAAAGCTCGTACCACAATTTGAGTTACCAAACGGTCTCCAATTTTAACGAGCTTATAGTCGAATCGAACGGCTCGACAAGAAGAATCCAACGAGCCCAAGATCGCCGGATTCCGACATCACTAAGGCCTTCAAATGACTGACAAACGGTGTATGATCAAGGGATTCAATATCAGCCGTCCATTCGACCACTCCCTGTTCGCCCCTGATCTCACACCTATTTACAAGTCATGCCACTCAAAAAAAACTATAAATAGACCCCTCATTTCTCATAAGAGAGGACCCAAGCAAGAAAGAAGAGAAGAATAAGAGAAGAAAAAGAGAAGGGGAAGGAGAATCAGCTCCTCCTTGACCGCTGCCGGAGTTCTTCCCGCCACCCGAATACGTCGAGATTATGCCGGATATCCGGGAGAAAGCCAGAATTCTGCACAACTTTGTAACTGAATTTCAATTCAGAAGAAATTCATTGTAAATCTGATCGTCCTAACTTGTGGGACGAATCAGCTTCTTATAACTCAAGCAACACTAGTGGAACTTTTCAACTGGGCGCGGCCCCGTGGTTTTTTCCTTTTTTCGGGTTTTCCACGTAAAAATATTGGCGTTTATTTTCCTTTCCTGTTTGCGTGTTGAATATTCGTGCAACGCTCAACGAAAATTTTATAACTCTACCGCCGCGTATATTCCAGCCCGCAACAATAAGTATTCCATTGGTTACAACCTTCTTGCTTGAGATTTTAGGTCCATTATTACAAGCATTTCCAGTGCTGAAAACCATAACGGCTTAAGTCCAGTACCTTTTTATCCATTAGCCTGTAGATTTTTTCCTTTATGGCTGGTCCTAAAGTTCACTGCGGTTTTCTTATGCATCTATTTGTCCACAATTATAACATCATTTTTCTTTCTGCTGCAGGGCTGGGTCATAGTTCATGACTCAACACCACTTATTGAACCACTCAGATCAGTACTAACACAGCTGAGATGGGAAGCACGCATTGTAGAAATAGAAGCTAACAAAGATGAGAGGCTTCTTGTTTGTCAGAAACTCTTCCTCAGGAAACTGCAGGTACAATAAATTCAATATTCCTCAGAAGCTCACAAATCGATACGCAAAAAGCTAAAAACAAAAAAAAATGGAGTAAGAGAAATACTCGTTCAGCAGAAGTGGCCTCACTCTCCTGTGGAGCAAAAGGTGCCCATGGGTAAATGTATAATAAATGCAAACTTATAACTGTTGGTTGGTTCGACCCTTCACTACAAGAAAATGGGTTCATAGCGACTCTTATTTATTTATATCATTGATCATCGTACACTTCTGATTATAAATAAAAAGAATTAGATTATATTTATAAATAAGATTTATATGACATTTATATAAATTCCCTTTTTATATAAATAAGAGAGTAAGAAAGGGATTTGGGAGGTGTGTGCTCGTGGCCATATTGCGGGCTTCATAAATAATTGTGAAGGACCCGCGGGCAGAGAAACAATAGGTAATAAATTGCATTGGCTTGGGCCTTGGGATATTGAAGAAGAAACAATATATTTTATGAAGGCCAGTTGGCCTTTTTGTGCGCCAAGCACTGCAAGTGGTTGCTACTGTACAGCGTCTGCTGATTTTGATTGATGCAAGTGGTTGCTACTGTGCATGGTTTGCCTATTTTGCTTGATGATCGCTGTTTGCATAGCAGAACAATGAGTTGCTGTGCAGTAAATTAGCACAAGGAATATGAAGACGGGGACAGTCGAGGGTACTTTTAGTAAAATAAATAGGAGAAAAGGGACATGTATAGTGTGTGTGTGACAGGTACAGGTAGAGAGGAAGATTTTTTTTTTTTTTTTTTTTTTTGGCTAATTTTTGGTAGTTGTGGAGAACTATCTTGATGTAGGGCAAGCACAGTGGCATCATAAATAATGGATCATGAAGAACTATTTTGTGAAGCATTCAAGTGAAGATCTTAAAAGATTGTTTATAGTGTTATCCCGATTGCATCTTATAATTGAGAACATATTCATTAACTCTTAATGATTCATTGAAAGTCACATGTGAATTGACTTACGATAATGAATAATAATTGTAAGTTAAAGAGTGATGACCGGCCAATTGGTCGATAGTTTGGGTTAAATTAAAGACTGATGACAAACTGGACGACAACCAGGGTGAAAAGATGAAAGCACGACATCAAAGCGAAATGTCATGCCTTGCTCTTTATAATTGTATTTATGATTGCATTCACATGATAGTGCATTGAATTGGTTGATAGATAGAATGATATAGTATATTGATAGACAGTTTTATGGCATAATGATTGATAAAAGCATATAGTAAAACCATTAGCATAACAGTGATAGATAATTAATGTTGTTTAATTGCAACTCCTGTTATAGATGTATATATTTTTTACTGATCATGTTGACATATACTGTTTGTTTCTTGATTGATATTTACTGGAATTTAAGTATATTAGTTTTTTTGTCTTGCATTGAAGGCGGTGGTGAAGTTTGGTTACTTGTTGGATTTTGTAAAGCTCATTATATGATTTTAGATGATTTTATGTTAAGGTAAAGAACTTACAGTTTGAGGCTTAATAGTGATGATATTTTGGTGTATTTTAAATGTTTTGGTTAGATGTATTCTTTTTATAGCATGTAATGGCTATTGCACGTATGTTTTGAAATCTAATTATAGAATGTAAATATTGACTATTGAAATGTGAAGATATTTTTCCTATTATTTATTTATTTTTTTTAATGTAATTAATCAGCTCTATATTTCAAATTGATCTGATTATTAATAAATAATTATTGGTTGTTAACTAGAAGAAAAATGAATACAATAAGTTGAAAATATAATAAAAAATAAAATAAAATAAATTCTTCTAATTTAGATGTTATAGTGTTACATATTATATGAGGGAAATTTGAGAGGGGCTTGTATCTAATCATTTTTAAAATTCTTATAAAATGTATGTATATCAGGCTTACTTTATTACAAGAAGAAAAGGCAAAATCAAAACTTTAAAAAACAAAAAGCAACATGCCAATGATAATCATGTGAAAGATAAGTATTTGAATGTTTGCTTTTTTTTTTTTCAAATTGCTTTGGTGTATCTTAAGATGAGTCGCTTTTCATAGCTATTTTAGATATGTGTCACGATCAATGAATTTTGGATTCATCTTCTTCATATTATATGATATTATATTTTTATTTATAAGTTATAGTTTAGTGATTATGTTTATTTGAAAAATAATTTACTATGCAAGATTGGTAGTTTTAGTACGATAAAGTTGATGATACATTATTATGTGACTAGAATATTAATACGAGCCAAACATATTCCAGATATCATAAAAAATTTAATATTTTTAGTCTAGTGGGATATATATTCTCAAGAGATGTTCAAGTACTTAAAGTTTGTAAGGGTGCATTCCTAGGTTTCAAAGTAAACCTGAACCCGACCTAACTTTTGAAACGGGTCGGTTTGTTGAACCCAAATCAAACCTGTTTCACAAACTAGTTGACCCTAACCCGAAATTTCTGGATCGGTTTCAAATCAGATTTTCGAGTCGTGTCAAATATTGACACCCCTAATTTAAGGTGATCAAAAGGATTGATCTTATATAAATAAGTCTTTCCCTATGCCAAGTTATACTATTGTAATATTTAAAGCAAGAAGACAAACATTTGAAGGGTATGAAAGATTAATAATAATAATTATTTTTTGTACTAGTTAATCCATCTTGATATCGTATACTTCAAAGGAAGTCTCTCATTAGTATTAAATTCAAGCATTATTTGAGCTTATTGAGATTGTGGGGTAATCAAATTTCGAATATTTGGGAGCTTAGAAAGCTCGGTTTATAGAGAAGATCTAGGATACAATGCGATATTATAGAGTAAAAAAAAATGAATTATAAGAATATTGACTTATAATTTTGCCACAATAAATAAATAAAAAATGTAAGAATTTTTTTTATTTTTTGGATTAATACAAATTATCATTCTGTTTTAGATAAAATAAGGTTTTAAAATTTATTAAAAAAAATTACCATTTTTTATGAAAAACTCCTAATTAAATTTTGAATCTAATGTAGATTCTAAAAAAAGAGAGCAACAGTTGCAACTGGATGAAGGGATGCGTGTGCATGGGCAAATTCGGTGGTGCCTTAGCAAAAAATTTATTCTCTTCTTTGTATAGGTCATATGATTGCTGAATGATAAAAAATTAGCCACTTTCGCATTGCATATAAAAGAACGAAGCAGAGAAACTCAGTGGAGACTTCTTGTCTGACGAAATTCTATTGATTGTAAGTGGGGTGAGTTATTTTTTAGTACTAATTAATTAGATCATCTTCAAATAGCAGAACTTTTATTTGGTCCGGTCACCTGATGTAGCTCTACGTTCGGACGCCAGTAAAATAGTGTCACGTATTCTCACTATTTACCGCGCGGCCCGACAACCCCGACCCGGAACGGAGATGAGATTGCTATGTTCGCGTGTTGCTAGGTATTGCTCGGTATTAGTCGATTTTACTCGGCAATAACGAGAAATACCATTCTGTGAAGACCAATACTGAGCAATACCGAGTTCGGTATTTCTCGGCATTGCTCGGTATTGGTCTTCACAGAGCGATATTTTTCATTATTGCCAAGCAATACCTAGCAATACCGAGCAATACGCGAACATATCAATCCAGGGTCAAGTCGTTGAGCCGCGCGGTATTGAGTAAGACCACGTGGCGGCATGTTATTGACGTCCGAATGTAGAGCTACGTCAGGTCACCTGACCTAATAATTGTTCCAAATAGCAATACATATCACTTTCCTTATTTTATTAGAGCACCTAAGAACTGGAGCTCAAATAGTTTTTCATATAGATTTATTTGGGGAGTGTAACAATACTTTTAATTTTCTTGTTATTGTGACTTAGTTTTAGAGAGTATTTATGGTTAATGGCATCATTTGTAAAATAGTTGCAAGGACTTTTTTTCTAAAGAGATTTTATAATTTAGAGAAGGTTAGACATTTCATAACCCTAAACGAGTCTTCCATTTCTATGATGCTAAAGAAAAAAAAATGAGTTTTACTTATGCAAATTCTATTTTCTTTGAGAAGTACATTGATAACTTAGAAGGAATCCAATAAATAAGATTTATATTGCATAAAAGATAGTATGTTAGCACAAAAGTCATAATATTAGTCTCATAGAATATAAGATATTAGATTTTGAATTCCTCTATTATAACTTCTATTTTCTTCAAGGAATCACATTGAAAAGCTTAATTACAAGAATTGAGTAAACAATATATATATACACAAAAGAACAAAAAATGAATTTATGTGTCATAATATTCATACTCTCTTAGAAAGAAAAATATGGGATTTTGAGTATAGTTGAAGTCCTCTTCATTCTCTCATGGTAGATTACTAGCATTCATTTCAAGGGAACATTTACTCATTTCTTTTAAGAGCTTAGTGCTTCAAAATTATATTTTATAAAATAATGATTTTGTAATTCATCATTTATTTAGAAGAACTTGAAAAACAATATTGACTAATTTAAACATCACAAACTTTCCTAAAATTTTACAAAAAATTGATAATTTCATATTGGCATTTTGAAGTAAGAAAATCATAATTTATGTTTTATAATGTTAGGTGTATTTATGTTTAATTAGCATGAAAGCGATGTTTTTGAGGCATAAAAAGGCTATAACATTTAGATTAAACAACATACAAAGAATAGGCAAGAGAATGAGAGATTGAGGATTAAAAATTGAGTTAGACTTTTGTTTTTTTGAAGTTTAAGAAAAATCTCATGAAGAAGACCTTTTCACATATTAAGGTCTTATTTGTGATAGTTTTTTCATTGCTTTTTAAAACAGTTTTTTAGTACAAAAATTTCTAATTCAAGATATTTTTAACTTAAATAATATTTTAAAAAGCATTAAGAAATCTATTCCAAACAAACCCTAAATTGTAATAGTAACTTATCATTAGCATAAAATGGAAGAAATAATGAAGTAAATTGCCTGGAAGGGAGCAAGATAAATGTTGCCCATCTTTGTCTTTAGCAAAAAAGAAATTGGCTACGGGTACTTCTACTTGGTCCATAATGTCTGTTATTTCCATTTGATTGAAGACAAGGTGTCATAAATATTTTATAAAAGTATTCAGGTTTTAATGATCTATTGGTTATATCTAAGGTGGTTCGATTTATATTAATCATTATTTTCTTTATAAAATAATTTGATCTTACAACTAAGAAGATATTGATATATGTAGCATTACTTATGATCATTTTATAATAAGATCAACTCGAAACTTTCAATCACTACTAAGAAATCAAACTCACTATTTTAATCTTTTATAACCTATATTTTGATGTCCGAAAAAAAAAAGATTTAAAAATAATTTGATTTATTTTTTAAACTAATATAATATTATATATATAATACTATTTGTTGCGTCCTAGAGTATTCGCGGCGGTAGAGAAATATTTAGTTTAACGTCTTAGCATTGTACGAAGATCCAGCACACAAGCAGATAAGTGAGAGGGTGTAGCATTCATAAGAGAAACCAGAGTTTTATGTGGAAAACCCCTGAAAAGGGGGAAAAACCACGGGGCCTAGCCCAGTTGAAAATGATTCCACTAGAATTTGAGCCGGTTACAAAGGGCTGAATCGCCTCCAAGGGCGATCAGATTACAACTAGTAAC
>NW_021319315.1:2923878-2952434 GCF_001605985.2 Dendrobium catenatum | reverse complement strand
CGTTGTCTGGTGATGGAGGTCGGACGGACCGTAGTAGGCGACGGAGGTCGGGAGGACCGTAGTCGGCAGGAGACTGGGATTCGAAAGACCGTTGTCTGGTAATGAAGGTCGGAGAGACCATAGTAGGCAACGGAGGTTGGGAGGACCGTAGTCGGCAGAAGACCGGGGTCAGAAAGACTGTTGTCTGTTGATGGAGGTCGGAAGGACCATAGTAGGCGACGGAGGTCGGGAAGACTGTAGTCGGCAGGAGACCGGGGTCTGAATGTCGGGCCTTAAGCAGGACGTCGGGTCTTCAGCAGGACGTAGGGACTGAACGTCGGGCCTTAAGCAAGACGTCGGGTCTTCAGCAAGACGTAGGGACTGAACGTCGGGTTTTCAGCAGGACGTAGGGACTGAACGTCGGACCTTAAGGCAGTGGTGCAATGAAACTCCGACGAGGCTTCGGTGGTGGTCCGGCGAGGTTCCTGCGGTGGTCCGGCGGGACTTCTGCGGTGGTCCGGCGGCCGTCGAGGAGGACCTTCCTCCTTCTCTTCTCTTTTTCTCTCTCTTGCTTGGGTCCCCCTCTCATGAGAAATGAGGGCTCTATATATAGATTTTATGGAGTGACATGGCCCGTAAATAGACGTGAGTTCAAGGGCGAATAGGGAGTGGTCGAATGGACGGCCGATGTTGAATCCTACGATCGTGCACCGTTCGTTGGAAATTTGAAGGCCTTATTAATCTCGGAATTCTGTGATCTTGGGCTCGTTGGATTCGTCTCGTCGAGCCGTTCGATTCGAGTATAAGCTCATCAAAATCGGAGACCGTTTGATAACTCAAATTGTGGTTTAACCTTCCAACAGTGCTTCGGTCCATGATTTGGACCCATTTGGGCTCGGATTGGGTCGAACTTGGTGTCGTTGAGTTCGTATTTCCGATATGCTCAGTTTGACTATAAGTTCGCTGAAATCGGAGTTCACGTGCTCCCACATTTAATTTTTGAAGTTTTCGGTTTGAGATTTGTCTCGAGATTCGTGCCCGGCTAAGATAATTTTTTACGACGTATCACTATTTATTAAAATTTTAAATATTTTATAATTTAACTTCATATGATTATATCCTGCAATAATTTTTTTTTCTCTACGCTTAAAAAAAAATAATGGGAACTCCACTGGGAAATAGGAAAACAGCACTAGCCTTCCTTTTTGCCTGTTATTCTGAATTTGTAATTCTCATTATTTCGGCGTGAAAAGAAATTAAATAAAAAAACAGAGGAAAACAAAAAGGAGAGCAAAAAACATTTTGAAGCAGAGAAAGAGAAAGATGAGCTTTTCGCTTCCGTCTTCCCTGAACTTCTCGCCGCGATGAATGGCGAGATCCGCAGAAGCAGAGGGTTCCGAGACTGCGCGCAACGCTTATTCGCCTATCCTCCTCTCTGTCGTGGTTTTCGATCTCAGTTTCTCGTCTGATTTCTTGCGCTCAAAAATCAGATCTTGTGGGTTATGGAACAGAGGATTTGTCGAGCGGCGCTTGCTCTGGCGCTGGTAGTCTGCATGTTATTGATTTCCACTGCCGCTGCAACAGAAGAATCTCGCCGTCCTTCTGCCGGCGATTTGATCCTTGGCTCGTCGGACCTGTGCTTCCCTATGGATTCTCCGGTGGCAGGAACGGTATTTCAGGGTGTATTGGAGGTTGGTGCCTAAATCAGCTGCTTTTTACTTAGTTTAATCATTTGAATGCCTTGAGAGCTGTTTGCCCTTTTTTTTCTTTGATAAGCTAGTAGCAGGGAATAGAAAGAAACTGCCTTATTTCTTATTTGTATTCAGTTTACTTTTAAAAAAAAATTAGAAAATTGGGGAGAGAGTTCTCTTCCATGCAATGTTTTTGGATCAGACGGAAGCATATATTGAACGGCAGAAAGCATTTTCATTTTAAAATTAACTGTGCTCTTTTTTAAAAAAAATGGCAATATTTTTCTTAGTTTGTATTCAGACCATCTTAGTTTTCTAGTTTTTTTTGCAAAAAAGAGCACTACACTACTTTTCTCACTCATGAAAAAGTTTGAAGAGAACAAAAGCGAAAGAGCATGGAACCATTACTGGCCATGGACCTCAATGAGAAGTTCATTAACATTTAGTGAGGTTTGAACTGATTGAGCTTCAATACCCACCGAGGCTTAGGGTGGTTGGTGGGCGAGCAAGGTTGGGAACCCCCATCCCGGGTTTGAATCCCCACTTACTGCGGCCTAGTCTCTTCAGTCGGGGCAAAGCAAGTGTGGGCCCGATGCCGGTGGGTGGCCTCGCTAGGTTCCGCCGATGGATTAGTTATGCCGCCAAGCGCTCTCTTTGAAGTGACAGCAGGTAGATACCCCATTCCGAATATATATATATATATATATATATATATATATATATATATAGAGAGAGAGAGAGAGAGAGAGAGAGAGAGAGATTCAATTGATCTTTGAAACTGTGTAAATAATAAGTTTGACTTTATAAGGATTAACAAAATACTTGAAAGAGTTTATAAATTTGTGTAAACACGCATACGAATTAGTCTAAGGTTTTGGATGAAAGCAAATCAACTTAAGAAAACACTCGGACAGATTCTTCACATTTATGTTCAAAAGTATATAACGAAATTCCTATCAGTGTTTGACAAAGTCACCATCAAAGTAGCTATAATAAAGTTGCTAACTGAATTATAAACCAGCTAGTTTCAAAAGTATATAATAGAAGTCCAATAAATGTTAGACAAAATCATTAACAAAGTAGCTATAATTAAGTTTCTAAATCAATCATAAACAAGCTTGTGATCAATTCTAAGACTCTAAACAGGATTTCAGTTGAATTTCTTGTTAATGTGGATTCGTGTTGTAATTTTGGAAAAATTATTCTGTGCGGAGGCTAGACCCAGCTCTACGTTCGAAGGCGAATCAGGTGCAATCATGTCAGCGGTACCACGCAGTACCGAGCCGTGGTATAGCAAAGGGGTGACGTGGCACATTCTAGTTTGTCTCCAAACAGCGTTCGGCGTCCATACAAAATAATTAATCGTAATAATTAATTTTGACTGTATTGTCGAAACATTAGTCAATGTGCTTATGGCATGTAAAGCTTTGTAAATTTGGAGATTTTTTTCCCTCTCTTCATTTAGTATGATCTATTTTGCATTTTTGCTCTCTTAGGCTTTGTAAGTACCTTTGCTATATAGCTTCAGTAAGTTATTACTTCCTATCCTTATCGGTACTTTAACTACCATCCTTTGCCATTTTTCTAAACTGGCAGGGAGATGAGATTTCATTGCAGAGAGCTGTAAGTATAGTACACAGAAATAGAGAACAGTACGTGGCTGTGCTCTTCTATGCTTCTTGGTGCCCTTTCTCGAAGTTATGCCTACCAAACTTCAATAATATGCCTTCCCTGTTTCCAACCATTCCACATTTTGCTTTTGAAGAATCAGTTATCAAGCCTAGGTAGATTAAAGCGAATCTAAATGTGCAGTTTTTTTTTTCTTTTCTTTTAATTTGTGCACAAGTTATTTCACACTTTCTTCTGCAACTGAAATTGCAGTGTTCTTTCAAGATATGGTGTTCATGGCTTTCCCACACTCTTTCTCTTGAATTCTTCTATAAGAGTTCGATATCAAGGACCACGAAGCATTAGCTACCTCACTGCTTTCTACTCAGATGTTACTGGTAAGAAATATATACTTATAGTACACATGAAGTGCTTATTGCATGTAATTATACGATGCTCCTTGCAATTTATCATACCAGAAATATGTTTATATTAGCACTACCAAGTACCGACACTTCACTTTCCAAAATTGAATAAATGTGAACGTCATGCAATTTAGGGGTGTCAATTTCGGGTCACGGGTCGGGTTTGGGTCGAATCTAAACTGATCCGACACTATTCAAGTCAACCCGAACCCGACCCGCTTCGGGTCCGGGTCAACCTGACACAACCCGAATGACCCGGGACCATAAAAAAATTGTTAGTTTTCAGATCAAAAAACGGGTAAATCTCTGCTTTTCAAGTCAAAATGAATCAATCTTGGGTTAACGGGTCAAAAGTCAAACCGAATCCGACCCGATTTTTGAAACGGGCAAAATTATTGAACCTAAACCCGACCCGTTTTGGGTCTGGGTTGACCCTAACCCAGAATTTTCGGGCCGAATTCGAGTTGGGTTTTCGGATCGTGTCAAATATTGACACCCTATCATGCATGTATCAAATGTCATATAAAATTCATTATTGTATTTTGATATAGTAGCCCTGCATCTTTCCCAATAATTTTCTCCCCTAAATATTTTGCAAATTTAAACTATGCTAGGTGTTAAGCCTGCACCAGTGGATCCAACTATACTCAACAAATCAGTAAGCTTTGCAAACTTGGCTGAAGACATTGGAGGGACTAAGCAGGAAAATTGTCCATTTTCTTGGGCAAGGTCACCTGAGAATTTGCTCCAGCAAGATACATACCTGGCATTGGCGAGCTCTTTTGTGCTCCTGAGGCTACTTTACTTCTTCCTTCCAAAGCTGAGTGCCCATGCAAAGAGAGCATGGGGGTGGCGCATTCAGCTTCCAAGCTTGATAAGCTTGTGCGACTTTTCACAGGCTTTTCTCCAGCAGGCGTTGTAAGGGTTCAATAGGCTAAATCCTGGCAAGAAAACAAAGTTACATGAAGGAGCAATGAATGCAAAGCCATGGGCATCAAAATCTGTAGCGTTCAGTATCAATTGGTGATGTAAACTCTGGAAAAACTCTATCCCTTCAGTAACAGAAGATCAAAGAATTTTTAGTGACCAGAATGCATGGATATTAGTTTATTATTCTATGGAACATGAAGAGAGAATTTATCTTTGTTTTGAAATACACGTATGGGTTTTCATAATTCTTGATGTGGCACTTCGACGCAATATCAGCTCTGAAACGCTGCTGTAATGCATTTTCTGGGCATGTGAAGTAACTCGTATCATTCGAATTGTGTCGGGTTGACCCAAACTCAAAATTTATTGTGTTTGGATCCAGAAAATTAACTTGTTTGCAAAAATGGGTTGGATTCAAGTTGACCCGAATAGTGCCGGGTTAATTTTGAGTTCGATCCAAACACGACCCATGATCCAAAATTGACACCCCTTTTAAGACATTTTAATTGATAGTCAAATTTTTTAACTAACACATCAAAATGAGTTACATGTGATTTAATTACGATTTTAAGATGTTTAAAAACTCCAATAGGTTTTTTGTCTCTGCCTTTTTTTTTTAATGATAGTGTATAATTTATAAAATGCGACTCAAATAATAATTTAAAAAATAATAATCATCTCCAATTACTGGACCATAAATTTTCTCTGCCAGTTTTTCTATACCAATTCATTGTGGCTTTAAGTAAAGTACCACAATTCTTTCATATTTTAATAGTTTTGTAGGCTGCAAAATGATTTATGCGCTCAAAGGCTCAAACATCACGTTGCTCGATGATTCAGCAATCAATCTAAAGATGGCAGGAAACATGGCTGCAACTCCACACATTCATATGATCATTAAAAAAAAAAAGTTCTAGACCCTAAGTTGTTATCGAGGAAACACTCCCCGTATGTAAAGCAGAAATTGTAAGGCTCCAAAATTAAATTTGGAAGAATTATTTGTTTTATCTTTCTAATTAATCAATCAGAACTTCTAAATAATAAATATGTATATCTAATAAAAGCAACTAATAATTACATACATCAAATTATTACACTATATTCATTCTTCCAAAATTAATATACGATAGTCAGGAAACCACTCTATCTCTAATCTATTACAAACAGCTAGCTACAAAAATAAAAAATAAAAATAACAAAATCTAAAAAAAAATCTGAGGATCTCTGTCAACCTCACTTCAACTGGTCCTGACCCATTTCCCAACCTGAAATTATTAAAAATCTACAAGAGCTCAAAAGCCCAGCAGTAATCAAAAAATCACTAAAGTTTTCAATGCATGAACTAAAGAATCAATATGATATGTTCAGTCTAATATAATCAATAATTTGTATAAAATTCAATAAATATGCAAAACAACGGTGCAAAAATTATTCATAAATCAATAAATGAATCTATCTTATCTATTCATATGTATTATCAATGCATCCAATATTATCAATTATATTAATGTATATGTCAATGTCATCAGTGCTATAATATATGCACAAATAAAATTAACAGATGAAAAAGTACCGAACAATCTTCTCTCTCTCCCTCTCTTCTTGCACGGAACTGAAATTTAAATTTTTCATTAAAAAATCATATTATTACAGAAAGTGGGTTCAACACAAGTTAATTGGAAGCTTGATGGTGAAAGTAGGTACAAAATTCTTACATTGGCATACATCAAGTTTTAGTCAGCTTCAACGGCAGTAGCATCTTTGCTCACAATCTGCTAGCATAATTTTTCATTAGAGCAATCAATTATACATGAGAGGAGTTCAAATGCCAAAAACAATGCAGACTTCACCAAGTGCATAAATACAACAATAAAGGCATTGCAATTTAACTAATTCTGTAACTAGGAAATTAAAAAAAAAAAGAGAGGCACAAGAAGGGAGGCGGGGGGAACTTTCTTTATAGTACTTTAAACTTAACTATTTACAAAACTAACACCCAACTACCTCCATTTGCAATAACACCACCAAAATCTTTCAAAAAATAAAAAATTACAACCAATATTTTTCACATTTATTAAATTCTTGATGAGTAGCTTGTGCGCACCCAAATACACGATTTTCATAGTTCATTATCTTGAGTGAGTAAGTTTCGTAAGTAATCAAGTTAGGCTGTGCGCACCCAAATCAATTATGATTGCAGGTAAACTCTACAACCCTTAGATTTAAATTCTTTATTATGGTGCCTTATTACTCTTACGTTATAAATCTAGGGTGATAGCCTGTTATTTGACAAGCTTAAGATATAATTCATGAAGTCCAATTAGAGAGCACCACATCAAACCGAGGTCTAAACTAGCATAAGTCCACACCAACTTTTATATCTGACACATGAATGTGAGGGTGTGATCCACCTAAATAAACTATTTTTGCTAACCCTAGAATGTGATTTAGATAATAACAGCTTAAATTATATTCACTTGGTTGCACACTTCTGATTAAGGTCTTAAGCAAAATAAAAGAAGAGTTTTCCATTATAATCAATGCTACTGAAATTATAAACCAAGAAAAAATAGAAGAACGTAGAACCCAATTACAAGACATGAGGACCCAAATGTGAAACATGATGACTCAGAATACTCTTAGGCACAAACACATGGTCCTACTTTGCACAACATACTCATATAACAAAAAAATTACTTGGAAAATTACGCTCACCAAGATTATAAAAAGGTCACATTAGGAGGGCACACAAATTCATAGAAATGCAAACAAGATTGTAAATCACTATAGAAGCGCGGTAAGATTTTAATGATCTCTCTAAGAAATATGAAATAGAGGCACACTCCTTTAATGTCATCCATAAGGACCAATGGCCAATGTGGATGAGTTCTTTAAATAGCACCAAATAAAGATTACTATAAAACCACTTCAGCAAAAATGAAGTTATTGGATCTTGCAAAAGTTTATTGAAATAATATTTTAACAAAAAAAGAAAGACTAGGTAGAATTAACCTCACATGGATGGAAATGAAAATAGAAAATAGAAAATAGATGAGTATGTCCGAGTATTGTCCAAGCCACTATAAAAAAAAACTGTCATTAACTATAATTGATACAAAAATAACAATAATATCAAGCCTTCGTCCCACTACATGGAGTCGGCTATATTAATTATTTGTCTTCATTGTGTCTTGTTAAAAGTCAAATTCTCGTTTAAATCTAATAAAGAAATATCATTTATAATATTTTCTAACCAAGTCTTTTTAAGCCTACCTCTACCTTTCTTAATATAAGTCAAATCTAAACCTCTACTTTTCTAACCGGGTCATCGGAAGGCCGCCGTTAACTATTATTGATGAGACAAGTAAATCATCAGGTTCTTAAAGACCTGAATAGTTTTCTAACCCAAATATATGACCTATTGTGCCTATAATGATCGACAACCTACCAACAAATTTAACATATATCTTAAAGTAGAGATTATAAAATAAGGTAGATGAATTACAGACTCTTTAATACACATTTCACTGTGCACTGCTCATAGAGAAAGAAAAAAGTAAACTCGTAGTTCAAGACCTAGAGACCCTATTATCCATGCCTCAACACCTAGGTCTGTTGATAGGCATTTGCATTCTCTGTGACTATATCTATCAAAATTTTCACTTTTAGGAACTCCACTATTATATCTTGTATAAACATTAAGAACAATGCATATTTTTAGCTTCATCATAGAAGTCACGTTCAAAATAACTACAAGGCATAATTCTTGCTTTTGGATGAATTGAGACACCTTCAGGTGATGATATAAAAAAAAATAAAAACGAAACGCCCCTATTTAATGATGAGCTAACTGTTACCCTTAAGCTATCGTTAGGTGTCTTACTATTTCTAAATCCGAGTGTAATAATGGGAGAACAAAGAGCATCTTCCAAATCCATACAACATGTAATGAAAAGAGGTGTAAACTAATCAAAGATGGTAATAGTGCAATGAATGTTACAAGTACACAAGAAATAATTAAAGAAAATTTAAAAATTGAACCAAAACCTATGTTAATTGGATAAACAACATTTTCCTGACTCTGACCACTAGATATCTAGTTTCCATCAAACTAGAAAGCTATGATAAACAGATGTGGTGTGATGTCATTCCAATTGACGTAGCACATCTTCTCCAAAGCAGACTATGGCTTTTTAACATATATATTTTTTCATTATAATAGAGATAATACATATGTCATTCAAGTACCCAGGTAAGACCATAAAATCCATTAGACAGCAAAACAAAAACAAAAAAACAAAAAATCCAATCTAACTCATATAAGACTAGCTCTAACCTTTAAACATGTCTCTAATCAAAAGAAGCCAACACCACTACATCTGATTGTAGCTGAGTCTCTTGCTAATCCAACTATTCTAAATATTTTACTCTGCGTGCATGGACCATAACTTAAGGTTATTAACCTATCTTAAATACCTCTTCTGACACATCTGTCTTAAGCATGCCATCACATTATGATGATTTTGATAATACGTCTTTGTCCCCTTTCTGAAGAGTCTATCTTTACTATGAAAAATGTTGTACCTTTACTACCTAATATGCACATACCTACTATGATTTCCAACATCCAGCCTACTTTACTATGATACAGCCCATCTAACACATTATGAGGCAAATACTCAGCAAAGCTTTTAAAACTGCCAATCATCTTATACGGCAGCAGAGGCCCCGGAGGGGCTGGACCGGCTGGTCCAGCAGGCCCCGAACTCAAAGGGGAAGGACCAGGAAGGATCCAAGGGGTAGATTTCGGTCCCCCTTGTGAGGCCCAAGAAAAAAAAATCTGTTTTGGAGGCAATTTGAGAGCTTATTTAAGGAGGGGTATAGGGTTTATTTTGGGGTATGCATAATTGGAGTTAGTTGTAGTTTATATAGTTTATTCCTTTGTGAGGACTTCCTAGCAAAAACTAGGTTGTTGGGAGAGCTGATCTACCTATTTAATTGTAGATCACTTGTATTTTGTTTCTCGTTGAACTATTAATCAAAAATCAGCCCTTATTCTTATTGTTTACTGCTATTTTTTTCCCCTGTTGTTTCTATTGTATTTCTATCTGATTTTACTCCACAGCGTATTATCATCATGATTCTCCTTTCGTAACTGAGGGTTATACGCTTGATTTTGATCTCTCAAATATTATAGGAGTTTGAAGGAGCTCTCTTCTCTCTTGGGCTCTAGGCTTGGTGATCAAACATTGGTTGACGGCTTGGAGGCTAAAAGCATATAATAATTCTTTTGTGTGAATTGTAGTTTATCTTTTTGTTAAATTGTACTTCAATTCTCAGTTGTATCTCTGAGAAAAGGGTCAAATTGATCCATTGATTCTTTATTAAAGGACCATTTTGGTCCCTCAAGTCTTTAAAAAAGAATCAAAATTTTCATTTTATATAATTGGACACTACTGTGATTTTTCATAAGAGTCAAAGGAACTATTTTGATCCTTTTTCTCTTATATCTCTATTGCTCTCCCACAAAGTTAGACATTTACTCAAGCTCACATCCACCTCTCGAAGTTCTTCTCAATTTCCCTTCAAACTCTTGGTTCTCCGACAACAATAACAAGCTTTTATCCCACTACATGAGGTCGGCTATATGAATCCTTTTTCGTCATTGTTTTACCACACAACAAATATTTAAGTACAACTCCATTTACACCACCCGCCATACATTTCTCCTTACATCAACAACCCTCGAATCACACGCCTACCTCTCAGCCTTACCCCAACCAAGCCTAATTCTAACCCTTTCCCCTAAACAAAGCAGGCAAATAATTATCCACCAAAGCACAGCTCGCAGCTGCATCAAAGAATCCCTCCGCATCATAAACAACAAGTTAAAGACATCCCACTTCAATTATCATCCCACTTCAATTATCCCACCACCCATCTCCGCCACTATACTAACAAGCTCTAGCTCGGCAAAATACTCCTTTGTTCCAAAGATAAAAGTATCTAGTTCAGGCTTGTCTGTGTACCCTATTTTCAGTTGCTCCCACCGTAGAGTTCATAAGCCAATGATAAGCCCTGTGCATTAGTTATATAATCAATAAAATTATTTGGAATAGATTCATATCATTTAATTAAAAAAACACAAAATGTTGAAATCTCTCCGAATGATAAGTTAGACTCTTTGACTGCTTTGAGAAGATTAAGATCTCCCTTTGTCAGTGCAATTTTATGATTTCAAAACTTATAAACTAGGTTTTTGAGGTGACCACACACAAACAGGAAATGAGAAAGCTTCTTTCCTTTTAGAGTGTACTCTCAGTAACATACCGCAGTGAAATCAAAGAATAAAAGCATTAGTGCAAATGGAATGAAAAAAAAAATCTTGATTCGCAAAAGATGCTTAATGAATATGCCAAATGATTCTAGAATTTTGAAGGAGTAACCAATTAAAATAAGATAAACTTGTTTAACAATGAATTTAATCAATGGGTTCAGAATTTGTGAGTGTTGTGTTGCGAAATAAAAAGGATAAAATATTTCATCTACATGGAATGGATAGAATCACCCAAAAGGAAACGGATAAATCATAGACTGTGGTAAATGTGATGTTCTAATGGTCCAGTGCCAGTCTGGCAAAGTCTATATAGACGTGCAGAAGATTTGGTTCCAGTAAGTCAACCAATGGCAGGGGCGTAGGAAAACATGAATGCTAAGATTAAACTTCTTAATACGTTATATAACCAAGTTTCAGTAGCTAATCCTGCTTGCCAAAATTTGGGATCAATAGCAAACATGACAATGTTAAATCTTGATGTTCAATTTCAATTAAATGAATGAGCAATCTTTCGTGATTATTAATAGATAAATTATTTTATAATGGGATATACCATTCCCTGAAAAAATATATATATATTGTACATGAATTTTACTGCAATCAACATAAGTTGGTGAGTTTTAGTCCGACCAAGATATTTAGTATTAACTTCAATCTTATTTTCAATATCATGTGGGCTCCGAAAATTCGCACCCCGGCCTCTCTGCGGACCCCTTTCTTTTTCTTTTTTTTTTTCTTTTCGAGTCGTCATGGAGAGTTTTAAGGCTTACATTCCGAGGCAAATTTTCAGAAGGCAGATTGGCTTTTAAATAAAACATTACCCAGAGTTTTCGCACTCATTTTGTGAGAACTTTGATTCGAGTTCAGGTTTAGCGTAGGCGCAAGCCCCTATAGTTAATTACCCCCCTCGGTAGCGAGAGAGAACTTTCGATTAAGGCTAGTCCTCAGACAAATAAATAGGATACATAGTATCTAATGTATCATAGCAGCATGATTTGGTGTCTAAAAAATTGATATTATCTTTGACGAATGACGACATTCAATTTCTTGCGCGAGTAAGAACTTATTTCATCGGTTCGGTGCAATCAAAGGCAAAAGAGAGTTTGTGTGTGATTTTTTGCTCAACAAATTCCAAAGAGAAGAGAAGAAGAGTTCTTGTATTTTACAAGAAGTAGAGAGAGAGAGAGAGAGTTCAGCAAAGTCGGGGGAGAGTTGCATGTATTTTCATAGTTTTTATATGCAAAGACAAAGGCGACACTGTGCGATCTTGGTGGATGCTACTCGAATAAGAAGATGAAGATGAGTTCATGTATGGATTTCATCCACATTCAGCAAAGTCAGAGACAGAGAAAAAAGAGGAAGTTGCTACTGTGTTCTGCAAGGAGGAAGAAGATAGATTTTGTGTGCACGACTTCGACTGGAGAAGACAGAGAGGAAATTATGCAATTGAAGTGGTTGCATTGATTGAGATGAACAAGGGTAGGGCAGGGCTCATTCCAAGTAATCGAAAAAGGAAGTTAAGGCATAGTTCGTTCGACTTATTCAGAGACAGAGAAAAACGAGAGGTTCGTGTTAGACTGGCTGTTAATCGAAAAAAAAGAAAAAATGAAGCAACTAGTCATGTGACCTCTTTTATTGTTCAATAGAGTCCGAGATAGAAAAGAAGACATAGGGTAAGAAAACCTATTTGAGGAGTTACGATAGAGTTTATTTAATCAACTTGAACAATTGTATTCGACGGGGAAGAAGAAGAAAATGTATCGATTTATGCGATCTCGACTCAACGAAGAGGAAGAACAAGTAAAGGCATCAAAGGAATTTATTTTAACATAATTTCATTTTTTTATAATATAATAAAAAATGCAATTAAAAATATGATTTAATAATTTAATCTCCTTTGATATTATCTTTGTCTCTTTGACAACATTCGATCCATTCAACATTGTTTTTTATGATATTTAATGTGTTTGTTGTTGCCCTTGACAATGTTCGACACCTCTGGCATTATTTTTTATAATGGTTAATACTATTAATATTGTTTTAAGCAACTCCAGAACTTGGCACTATAGTTGACGCACAACATTGAAACCAAACAAGTGTATTCTCAAAAGATTTAGTTGCAATTTAATAGGAAAATTTAACGTGGATATATTTCTAAACTAGTTATACAAATTGGTGCAATGATATACCTAATTGGGTAGGTTGTGCAATAAGAAAGCACAATCAAGAACTTAAAAAAACATTGAAGTGGAAGATTAGATCTTCAAAAAGAAAGTGAGGTGGGTGAGTACATTTTTATTTTATAGCAATTGTAATTCTATTATTGATTCAATGCATTTATTGATATGATATTTGGTATGTATAATTGCTAAATTTATTAACAATGTATTACATTAAAAAGATGATTAAATGACCTGTGTTAGAATATAATGTAAAATGTGATAATGGCACATTGAGATTCATATATAACAACAACATCAATACTTTATCCCACTACGTAAGGTCAGCAAAATGAATCATTTTTCTTCATTGTGTCATATCAAGAATTAAATACTCATTTAAATCTAATAGATAAAGATTATTTCTAATATTTTTAACCAAGTCGTTTTAGGTATATCTCAATCTTTCTTGACATAAGCCAAATCTAATACATCTACTTTCTTAATCGGGTAATCAGAAGGCAACCGTTTTATGTGACCAAACCATCTAAGACGACTCTCTCTAATCTAATCTGCCATTGGACCTACTCCAACCTTTTCACTTATTTGTTCGTTTTGTATCTTTTCTCTAAGAGTAAAGCCACTCATTCACTTGAGCATCCTCATCTCTGCAACACTTAATTTAATATTATGCTTCTCTTTAAATGGCCAACATTCTACGCCATAAAGCATTGCAAGTCTCACCACCATCTTATAGGATTTTCCCTTAAATTTGAGGGGTAATTTTCTATCACACAACAAGCCCAATACATTCCTTCACTTCAACCATTCAACTTAAACTCTACTAGTAATATCTTCATCTATTTCATCATCACACTAAACAATAGACCTAAGATCTCCGTATTTGTATGCATATTGAGATATATATATAATATCTTCATCTATTTCATCATCACACTAAACAATAGACCTAAGATCTCCATATTTGTATGCATATTGAGATTCATATATATATATAATAGAAAGAATAAATCATAATATTGAAAGAATAAAAATATATATGCATGCAAATATACCCCCATAGGGTACTGGCTACAAAAACAATTTATTCATGCATGAAAACTGAAAAAGGCTTAAAATAAAAATAGATGTACCTTCATTAATACAAAAATTTAGAAGTTGCTTCTAAAATAAATGACTAAATAAAAGTTAAAAGTCGACAATTAAAATATTAAAGAATATTCATGTAAAATAATGATTATCACTACTTTCATTTATGTTTGTTTTAAATATGAAAAGTTAACATAACTAATTGCATGCATAGTTCTTTATTATTGCAATATTCTTGAATTGTAATCAACAACTAAGTTTGATGATGAAAACTCAACCCAATTGAATTAAAATATTTCAAAGTAATTCTCCAATTGAGTAAATAGTTGATCGAGAAGCCTTTCTGTATAAAAGAACAGGTTCAAATGAAAGTATATATGACTTGTACTGTACATATTCAACTAGACATTGATGATTAGTGACTTTTTCCAAGGTTTTGAATGTTAGTTTATTTGATTGTTTAGATTACTGCCGACTATTGTTCGCTATTTAATATTCTTAGTATTCGGGCCAGGTTGTGATAATATTCACCTTTTTGCTTCTCTTTTTTTTTTTTGTTCGCTATTTAATATTCTTAGTATTCGGGCCAGGTTGTGATAATATTCACCTTTTTGCTTTTTTTTTTTTTTGGCTACTAGATACTCTAATTGATTGAGAATCATATTATATAAATCAGAAAATGCAATCGATCCACTTATTAACGGATAGCATTGGGCTTAATCAGTCAAATCTTCTAAGTAGTTTAGATGATTTATAGCCAGAAGAAAAAAGACCAAAAAGGAGAAGAGGAAAATAACGCTAGGAAAGAGAATTCGAGGAGAGAATTTTCTCATAGTTCTTCTGCGTATCCTTGCAGCTATTCTTGAGGCCAACATCATCAAGGGCATACCAATGCACGAGGCTTCCTACAGTACAAGGTCTAGAAGATGATGTATGTACTAATATTTGAATTACAAAGAGGATATTTTAGCGATTTGAACCAATGGCCTTCATATTAGCATCATGAAATCATCAAAAGGGTTTAACTAATGCATTAGGTTCCCTCCAATAGAAAGTCTAGGGGGCTTGGTATGTAAAACCATACCCCTCATAGAAGAGAGGTTGTTTTCATAGCATCATGAAATCATTATTTCAGATTTTTTTTTTTTAAATCATAATGTCAGCTTAATAAATTTAACAAATAATTATAAGCTCCAAGGAATTAGGTAAATAGAGTAATGATCTAAGCAATTTACCTCAACTATGGAATCTTTCAACTTCTCATAAACAGATCCTTCTAATGTTCTCTCAGCAAGCTCGTAAATGAAAACATTTCCTTCAGGGCCATTAGTTTTCTCTTTCTGAAGATATCTACAAACAAATCATGGTAAAACGGAGAAATGGAGATCTGGAATGATATCGAGCAAAAGAGATCTACGTCAAATTTTAGTTGTAGCAAGGTAAAGGACTACCTCTGTTGAACAAGCAGCTCCAATGTTTGCTTGGAGTTCCCAAAGAGTGGATGGTTCTCATCACTCTCACTAAATCCCATCCGCCTTAAATGATGCCATAGATTTTCTGTGTCGAATACAGGATTAGACCAAAAAAGGGCTTATACTGAGCAAGCAACAAGCAATGTAAGATTTACCACCTTCAGGGATTTTACCACCAGCGAGATGAACGATGCTGATCACTACAAACGTGAACCCAGAAATATGAGATGCCCCCTTGTCTTCAACATATTTTTTGTAGATACCAGAAGGTAATTTGCTCTCAAGTATATAAGATTTTGTGTCAACAACACCTGAAAATATTTTATCTTCTTAACAAATTACTCCAACAATTTTTAACGACTTAACACTAGGCCTGCAAGAGATTAACTGGAAGTGATATCCAGTGATAGCATTGTTTAGGTGATTATTAGTAGTTAATTATTCTGGAATACAACAGAGATTGCATTGATTCAATCAAATTGCTATAATACCTTTAGCCCATTGAAACCATCCATCCAAAACATGTTTTAAGTAAGAATTAGCAAACTTTTATTTAAGAAGAATAGTTAAATCAGTAAAGATATCTCACTCTGCTGAGAAGCACGTCTGTTAGAGGAAGCACGAGTACGCTGAAGCTCCTTCATCTCATAGCCAAAGATGATAGAAAGCTTTTCTCTAGCCTCATTGATGATAATTGTAGGAAGAGACCTTTGGTGATAGCTTTTAGTAATCAATTGGGTCAGTTCTTCCCTCTTTATGGGGCATCCATTGCCATGGTGAGTTCTAAAAAGAACATAACGGATAACTTCTGCTACCAGTTTGTCTTTCTCCTTTTACAGTATGAGAGGTAGAACAAATTATTTAACAGAACTTGCAGAGGAAAATGGGACGGGGACTAGTTAAGGAAAAAAACCTCTTTAGAAACGTTAATTTGTGATAAATCTTCATAACTTGCCATTCTGTAACAGTTCAGCATAAACATATATTAGAAGAGATCCAAGAAAGGAACTAAAATATAGAGCAATTTCAGCATAAACGTTAATTCTGTAACAGTTCAGCATAATACTTCTGTAACACATTGACTTTCTTACCAATATGTCATGCACTCATTCACACTCTCCTTATATTTATTTTTCTTTATATCTTACTTTAATTTTTTGGCCTTAGCAGGGTGCCGCTGAATTTAAATTATGAAGTGGCACTGCTCGTTGAAAATAAGGTTTTAATCATTTTCTCTTCTTACTTCCCTTACAAGAGGCATGACTAGAGAAACTCTGACCTGATTAAAATAGATAATTATTTTAATCATAAATTTGTACAATAAGAATTTTTCATGCTTGAGATTAATGGATGTCTTGTTATTAGAATGTAATTTGAAGAAGTATTATAGCTATTTTAGGAAGGAAAGCATAAACTCTTTTTTTCCCTATTTTCATTCTCTTTGAAGGTAGTGGTTAACGGCATAAACTTTGGGTGATTTTAGATAATTAGGGTACATAGCAAAAAGTTTGCATGTGAAGAGGGTGTCGGGCCGAGGTAAAGAGTGGGCGAGAGGGGAGTCAGGTTGGAGGAGGTTGGAGGCCTGGGGGATGAGGGCCTGGTTGAGAAAGGGGTGGGCTGGTGTAAGTTTCAGCGGCTGTATGAGGAGGCAATGGGGAAGAGTAGAGCAGACGAATGAAAGAGGAACGACAACGACCGGAAGAGGGCACAAAATGGTTTACCTTGAATTCGGAGATTGGTATTGAGGGAAGAAGGTGAACAGCAGCCGGCTCTTAGGAGAAAGCAGGGGCGGAACCAGCTTCAATTTTGAGGGGGGGCAAATACAGCACAAAAAATAATTAAATATTTTAAAAAATAATATTATATATTTATATATTACGAAAAGTTTTTTTAAAACTGCCACGACCAGCGACGAATTACAAGAGGCTGCAGGAATTGCATGTGTGTGTATATATATATATATATATATACATTCCATCATTAAATTCTTAATTTTAGAAAAAACCAAAAAAAAAATTGAATTTTTTTAATTAAAATATTTAGATGAAATTTTAAAAATGGAGATAGGAATATATTAATTTTAAAAATAGCTACATTTTGAGTGTGATGCATAGAATTGCTTCAAATCTTATCTCTTTCTATATAAAGTATTCTAAAGTAAATGAAAAAAAAGTAAAAGACTAAGAAATTTATATATTATATGTATGATTGTATAATAAATGTCATTAAAGAATTAACATACATCAATATTTTAAAGTCATCTCAATAAAAATTAGTTATCTTAACATGACATAATTTTTTTCCAAAACTCTTTTTAGATTAGTTGGTTAAGAAAGTAGAGCTATTAGATTTGATTTATGTTAAGAAAGGTAGAGGTAAATCTAAAAAGACTTGGTTAGAAAATATTAGAAATGATCTTTCTTTATTAAATTTAAAAAAGAATTTGACTTTTAACAGCACACAATGGAGAAAAAGGATTCATGTAGCCGACCCCATGTAGTGGGATAAAGGCTTCATGTTGTTATTGTTTTTGTTGTTGTCATTTCAGATTAGCTCAATCCAGTTAGATTAAGGTTCTACTAAAGTTTATGAAGTTCTTAAGATTCAGGTGTTCTAATATTTGATAATAATAAAATTTATTTGATGTCATTTTATAATTTATGAAATATTTATTTTTGAAGTCGGACAATTTAACAACCAACTATATATAAGGTGGCAATTTTCATTAATTTTGTGGATGTTAAACTATTTGGTAATAAGCTAATGAGTCAATCCTTTAAGATTCAAGTGGGTACATAATGTTTCAATACATTGATATAACTTAGTGTGTTGTGTCATTATAGCTCATTATAAAAGATTTGAGTTTGTTGATATTAAAGAGTGGATTTGATAATCTCCATGTCCTCAAAACGAGAGTCTAGTTGGCTTTTAAGAATTATTTGGGATATGAGGCCTGCTCTTCGTTTCGAATAAGAAATCAAACACAATCAACAGCTGCAGTTAACATGATGCGATATTCTTTTTTTTTGCTTCTCTTCCTTGCTCGACCATAAAGCGGGAATACTCTACTCTTGAAGCTTCATTAACAACTCACATTTATGTTTTGCCTTGTTGTGTGCACTGTTATGTTCTCCGACATGACCCAGAAGCTTCTCTTTTCTTTTCCAATTCTTAAATCCCTCTCCAATAAATGCGTCTCCATCGCCTTGGCCAGTACTAACTTGCTCTTGAGGCTTGAATAAGTAGCAACAAAGACAATAAATAGCATCTTTTTGTTTATTGTATTAAATTCAATCGGGAAATTCTTCAAACAATTTTGAGTTAAACCTACGTGCAATATTTCCTATAATTATTTGAGGGAAATGATGATTTTTAGGTTGATGCGGTCCCTTCAAAAGATAAGCTCTACGAATTTTATCACACTCAGTCACATCATAACTCCATATTGATGGTCGAAGACCAGGGTCAGCAGGGAGATTATTAATATCAATCTCGACAAGTTCTTTCTGCTTCAAGAATTGTTCCATTTCTCAAAAGCCTTGCAATTATCTTAGCAAAACAAAACACTAAAATTACCTCCTAATCCAAAGAATGAAATGTAAGAAAACAAATTCATTAAAAAGAATGAATGTAAGACAGAAGCAACCAACAAAAACACAATTTCTACCAAATCTTTTAGGTAGTACTTGTAGTTTGGTAAAAGTGCCCACCCCATTAATCTTTTACGATTTTTTCTATCTCTCTCTTCTTGCCAACTTTTCACTGAGATAATGTTCTCAATTAAGCTGGGTCTATCACTGATCATCAACAAAACTACAGCCAAAATTCCACATTTGGTGATTTTAACAAAAGTCAAGTGGGTGAGCAGCCCAATGTCGCGCCAGAGATGGCGAAAGCCAGAAGGATGCGCCACCCTTGCTGGATGTAATTGAGGGCAGCAGCTAGCCATCCAAAGCCAGAGAGAAGAAACTACCATAAGAATAGCAGTTTATCCCCTAAACTCCATCCACACAGAGAGAAGAAATTACCATATCCCCAATCAAGAGAAGGCTGTTCCGGTTTATGGCCACCATGCAGTGAGCAGCCTAACTTACAAAAACACAAATTCTACCAAATCTTGCTTGAAGTTTGGTATTGCAAAATTCAGGTTTAGGGTCATGCAAAAGAAAGAGCTACCAAAAATCAAACTGCAAGTACTACCAAAAATTTTTCAATATGCATATAAGGAAACAAGGAGAAGCATCAGCCATCAAGCAAAAGAAAAGAGCAAGTGGAGTAGTAGGTAGACGTCAAAACAAGTAAATATTACCTTCAATGAAGCCGAATGCGGAAGGGGGCTGCTGGCCGCGAACCAAGAAGGCGAGCTCTTGCGATTTGTGAAAGCCAAGGCCGGCGACCTCTTAGGATTTGCGAAGGGAACGCCGCCGACCTCTTGCAATTTGGGAAGGGCCTGATCTTGCGAGTTCGTCGGAACAAGAGATGGAGAGAATCGCAAGTGCGATTCTGCGAACAGAGAGTCCAGACGTCGAGATGGGCGAAACTGGGGCGGATGGGCGGGATTAATAAATTTAGGGGAAAAAAAGTGTCTTAAGGGGGGCAAAATTCCGAAAAAGCCCCACTTAATGATTTTTTTTTTCAGGGTGCGCATTTGCCGGTGGATCCGCCTGTGGGAGCTTTTATTCTGTGCGGATACCCTACATTAGAACCGTCCGGTCAAGTCCTCGGTATCAAACGGTATCGAGAGCAGATACCAAGCTTGATATTGAGTGCGGTATATTTTTAGAGTGATTTGGAGTATTTTATTGGTCTCCGAACAAATTCTGGACTCCACAAAAAATAATAAATCCATCTGTGGAGACTTTACGTAAATCAAATGTATTGCATCCATATAATTTTATGTTATTCTACTTCATGTTTTTGTATGCAAAGATGTCTACTATGAATGTTACTATCATATTAAATATGTTATAAATATTATTACATTTTATATTGTGATGTCTGGTATAAAATATTTAGGATTGCTTGGACACTATTTTTGTATAATGTAAATGATATTTATGTATTATGGAGGTGATCATTGTGATTTTGTGAATGTAATTGTATTTATTATTGTTGTTGTTGATGCTGCTAATATTATTGTTATTATTATATATTCTATGAGATAATGTGAGTTTGATTCTCATAAGAGTTGAATATTGAAAATAATGAGTAAGAATAATTATTTGGATACTAGAGATCGGACATTAATAGATTTTTAGGTAGCACACATGACACATTTTTACTAGTGTAAGAGGGAAACAAATCACCCAAGACATTTTTTGGCTGTGTAAAAAGAAAAATATAGGGTCAAGTTATTATTGATCAAAACATAGTCAGTACAAGTCTCAAAATTATTGTATTTATTTTGAAATATGTGAAATATATAATTATTGATATTACACTAACCTCAAAGACTTTAAGATTCATTTTAATTATTTTTTTGCCATGATATCCTGAAACAATTTTTTTCCTGCATAGGATGCTTCACTAAAGAACTAATGACTCTTACCTTACCACCTATAATACCCGATCAGATTCAACCCGCCTGCAATATCCTTCAGCTTCCAAGGAAAAAAAGGCTCTAACAATTCAATGAGAATAGATGAGCTTTGCTAGGCAAAAAATAGGGATGAATTATTTTATGTGCAAATAAGGCGGAAAGAATCATTCGGTAGAGAATAGTTCATGTTGCGCTTTTATTGTTCACAGAAACTGAACGGTTCTTTCCGTGTGTCCGCACAAAATAATTTCTAAAAAATAGGACTAATCAGAACACACACTTTTAAATAAGTTTTACACCGGCTTAGTTATTATTATTACATTTTTAACGGCCCTGCCTACACCTCAATTTCTCAAATTATATGTCAATGTTAGAAGTAAATACACGAAAATAAAGAAAATTATATGCTAATACTTTTTTGGAGGTACTCATCTTATTCAGGCTTCTTGGCTGGGATATGATCAAGTAAACATCATATGAAATTGGTCTAAAATGTAAAAAATAAGACCAATAACTAATTTTTCTATGTTAAAGATCGCTCGCTCATGCACTTAAGCGCTTCAAGGAAATCCCAACGCCCAGTCGCCCACACGACCGGCCAAACATTCCCCAGAGGCATCATCACCATCGTAAATCAAAATTCAACCTTTTGCACAGAACCGCACTTGCACTTGATAGTGATCTTAACACTTCCACCTCCCCAGATCTTCACCTTCCTCTTGTCGTTCTTGCCGTTGTATGTTTCCACCTGCCAAAAAGATCGCAGAAAAAATAAAAAAAACAAAAATCAATTCGATTTGATTTTCACCAAGCTCGAGCCGCTCTCACTAAGAAAATCATTAGAGAGCTGCCATTAAATGTTAAACAAGAAAAGGATAAACAGGGATGAGAGAGAACCATGCCTTCTCCTCCTCTTTCTTATCTGGCTCGGGAGTAGCTTTCAAGGTAATTGGAAACGACGTGGCCGGTCGCAAAACAAGGGAAGACATTGCAGGCGAATGACCGGCGGAGGCGTTAAGGCGGGGATCCTCCCGTACGGCTGCGACGCAGGAATGTGACGGTAGGGATGAAGAGCGGGCAAACTTTGCGGGACGAGGAATGGCGTCACCCGTGAACGACACTGGGCAAGATTTCAATCGGTCCAGCACCTGTCGCCGCCGCTTATGGCCGCAGCACGGACACGAGTCTTTCAACTCTACCATATCTGCTCTCTTCTTGCTCCCTTTGGAAATCAGAAATGGGATTCTTTTGGAATACGGGAGCTAGGGTCTTTAGCTCCTGAAAGAAGGGGGTTTCAGGGTAGTTGGAGAAAGCGGGAAGTTGCGAGTCATATAGGCGTGATCATATAATGGTGTAACGCTGCATTTGTAATTCTGCAAATGTATCTCTTCATGATCTTTTTTATTATTATTATTATTTTTTTTTTATACCTCTTCATGATCATGAATCTAGTAGTCATCTAGCTAATCATAATTGTATTTGATTAAGCTTGTAAACAAATTTTTAATTTCAATCATTTGCACACCCAACTCTTCTTTAATCTCTTCTGTCATAACCTGGGATGATATAATCAACATTCTATAAATATTAATCTTCATTGGTGTGTTTGATGGTTTCAACATAATGGTTATAGATTCCAAGAGGATGCTCAAATATATCTAAGAGGAGTGAGCAAAATACCAAAGGCTATTTTGCTTGAAAGAATTCTAAGATTTGAGTTGTTTGTTCAAATGCATCCATTAGTAGTGGCACAATATTGGATTATTCATATACAACACACAACACATCGAATAGATGTGACACAAATATAATTTGTCAACTTTGGCAAGCCATTCATATGAATTATCCCCATTGCAACTAGGATAATCTATAATGATTCTTGAAGGGCTGCCTAATTTATATTCCATCATTTATTTATGATGCAAATTTGTTTTCTATTTATTTCAAACATCTTGACGTCATTCAACATCAATGTGATTGAAGAAATTTGTTCATCAAATTTGCCAAGATAATCCTTAATCAAATAAATGTCACCCTCCATTAAAAATGTATATTGATTTAAAAAAGAACATGCCTTTGTTGGTTTCTTGAAGATGAAAGAGAGTTGGATGCATATCAAGACTTAAGTAGCAGACATAAGTGATTGGAATGACAAAAGGATCACAAATATTTTTGGATTATCAAACAACTTTATTGGCAAAGAGTTTATTCTGAAAAATACAATGATACCAAGTGTGGGAGCAACGTTGTCTCAATAGATGCCTAGTGTAGATAGAGTTGGGTGGTTGTGGTTCTTAAAATATACATTCACAGTTTGACAAAATCCTTTACCATAATTCTTTCCATCAACATAGAGAAATTTTGAATTATGGGCATTTAATATGAACATGATCACCATTGAGGCAAGAGTTCTTGGAGGCAAAAGTTTCTTGGTTGTAGAGTTATTGGTGAATTGTATAAACTGAAAAGATGAGGTGGCAGACGATCTGGAAGGAAGATGGCATGGATTAAGCTGGCTAGTTGTCATTTTTCCAAAAACACCACACAAGCCAGAATTTCTTACTGGTTTAATATGACTGCTTGGACATGTATAAGGCATTGATTTACTATTACTGATTCATTGTTATTGATTTATTGTTATTTAGCATATGATTAAGATATTGATTTGAGTTTGATACAAAACAATTGAACATCATGTATACTCTTATAAGATTCTTTGATAGTACTGCATTGTCACAAATTTTTAATAGTTTTCATAAATACTTCCGCTTTACTAATTCATATGATTTTTTTTACTGTTTTGATAATATCGCTATGACGATGTTTTAAAGAATGGTGATTTACATCCTTACCATTTTGACATATGTACTGTAATATTTCATCGGCTTTACTGTTACCACATGTGTTTTACTGTTTCTGCACAGATTCATTATCATATTGATTGCTACCATTTAAACTGAATAATTTCATGCATATTATTATTTTTTATGTGCTTTGAGTTAAGTAGTAGGGTTGTCACGCTCTGGGATCTATATTGGAAGATTTGCATCTGCCTTTTATTTTAACATTTCTTACCAATTTCTAATGAACAACGAAAAGAATTATACATTTTGTCTGGAGCCTCATATTATAGGATCCTTACCTTTACGTGTAATAATGTAAAACTACATAATGAGCACATAACCCAACAACTAACCAAAATCTTATAGCATAAATTAATGCAATGTAAAATATAACAATATGTTGTAAATCATATAAAGAAATATATGCATGCATTAATGTATATATACCCGTTAAATGTATTAATAATTAGTCTATAACATATCATATATCAATTAGTTATATATATTTTCAGTCGATTTTTATCACTCAATCAATTTCATTCAATATTATCATCCCATTTAACTCATATCAATCTGTCAGTTACAGACACAATATCAATAACAATATTGGATATCAGTAACAAAATAATAATAATAATAATATCCTCAGTGTCAATCATTATAATAATAATAATAAACAATAATAGTAATCAGTGGTTAGTGTCCATATTATTAATATCCGTACAATATGAGTATAAACAAAATATTCATATACTCATAAGAGGGTATATTGCTACTGCATTTATAACTCTCAATCAATCACCCCTTATAACTCCCAATCAGTGTGTTATCCCCTTGAATCACATGAATCAATTGCTCGACTCCTTATAACTTCATTCAATCTCTAGCTCCTTATGACTCCCATTCCACATTCCATCCATTGACTCCCATAAATGGACCACGCGAATCTTCATGGTATCACATTAGGTTATCATATAATATATATAATATCAATCATTACATCATATTCATGCATCATATCAGATTTAGACTAGTAGCAAACATTCTTGCATAACTCAATCATATCAATCATTTCAGTACATATTACTATGCAATCTTATCACGTCAAATCACAATATAACAATTTTTCAACATATTTTCAATCTTTCTTTTTCCCTACTCATTTTATCCAAAAATTCTTATACATATATTTAATTAGTAAAAAAACAATTAAATCATATCATATTATTCATAATGATCAAATTTCTAAATATCAAAAGTTATACGATGAAAACTTATAAAATAATGATATAATGTATTTTTGATAGATTTAGGTGAGATGAATTTGTAGAAATCAAAATCATTGAAAATAGAAGTAAGAGTATAGTTACTTATAATGAATTGAACGAAATATGTATGAAAAATGCTAGGCAATTAAATATGACCCAAAGATATATCTCTCCTTTCTCTTTTTCTCCTCCTTCAAATTCTTCGTGACCATGCAACAAAATGAGGGAAACAGTTGGGTGAGACATGGATATTTATAATAAAAAAAATATAAAAATACAGTATAAGTGGCCTAGCACCACAACACTACTTCTAAATTTTTATATTTTTTAAATAAATTATTTTACACTTTTGGATTATTACACTAGTGATCTGTCTGATTTAATAAGCTGAAAAGATATGGTTTAATGATTTGAGGTCATGGAAGAGGTTTGTAAGTGTGAAGCTGATCAGATACATGGTTCTTCTAGTTTCATTGTCATTTTATCTTTTAGTTATTCTTTTGAGCTCAAAAGTGGGCATACAATATATTGTATTTGTATAATTTATGATTAATGTTTATGATTTTTGGGCAATGAACTTAGATGTATATTAATATTTTGATCAATATATTTATTTATGCTGATATTTAATTATTGAAAGAAATTAGATAGCTATAGTTACCATTATAAAAAAGATAAAATATACAAATTTTTTCAAATTATATTCGGAGGCGTGACAGTCAATGTGATCGAGAATAAATGAAGATGGAGATCCTAGACATTGGGTTAGCTAAGTTAGGATTGAAGCGTCAGATGGTTACACTATAGATTTTTTTGTGCGAGAATTGGAGCACCTGAGCCAGTGATGAGGATCAACAAACGCACCAATTGATACAACCCAAAGCATTAGAGGGATAAGCAATTATCATGTTTGCTGAATACTCCATAAAATGCAAGGTTGAGAAGGGAGATGAGGTGGATTCTAAGAGCGCAGAGGTTTGTTAATTTCACCTTGATTCCCTAAGACTCTCAAATAAAAGTTTCGACGGCATGACGAAGAATTTTAGGGCATATTATCTATCTATCAAGCACTTCATTCCCATCTTTTTACCATTAAGTATATAGACCTGCTCTAACCTACTAACTAAATCTAACCATATTAATACTTATTAACCTTATCAATTAGTGAATATTTAAATATTTTAATGCATGCTGATGTGATTAACATAAATAAAAACATATTATATGTATAAATATAAATTTATTTAGGGAGAACCTATTACTCATTATAAATTGCTCTAAAAATTGCATTTTCTCTCTTAATTTGTTATACCATATCATATTTGACACAAAATATATGCCAGTTATGTTGATTCTGAGTGGAAAGAATGTCGAATAAGATAAGCTCAAATCCTGCTGAAACTGTACTACACATTAGAAGAATTCAAGTCAAATTTTAAATCTCCCATATTCATCTTGATCCAACGATGAGTTAACCAGTCCATGAATTTTCTCCTCAATTTCTTGTCTGGTCGATTATAGAATGATTTTGATTAGATTGGAATGGCAGACCAAGGCCTGACCCACATGTGCCTCCAGCCCTCCACCAATAGTCTTTACCAATGCCAAAAATACCATTGTTTATTGTACACACGTAATACCAAATGCTCGTTTTGAATTACCCCAGCATTGAATATATCGCATTATGGGACTAAAAGAGAGTAAAACATTGGAAAAAATGCCCATCCCGAATTACTTATATTCAAACCTTTAGCGGCCATAGTTGGCCAGGCTACAAAGGTTTCGTTTGAGGTCTAACACCTTAAAAGCAGCTTTAACATCACTTGGTTAGATATTTGAAAAGAAAACGCAGACAATCATATCATCTCTAATACTCAATAATTAGTCAACATTTGTGGGAATATTCCGCTCTATCTACGCTATTCATCGAATTTTGTTTATGTTCATTGTCTGGGAGAATTATTACGCGCGGAATTTGGACGTAGAGTTATGTCCGAATTGTGAGTGTACGTAGCATGTGCATAATGTGTACATTGATAATTCGGACAAAAACTCTCAATTGTCTGACATTACCCTAATGATATAGCGTGATAACTCTTTCTATATATTATATTAGTTATTTCTTCATTCATCTCAAACTATCTTGATTTAGGTTTCATTTGGGGCAGCTTTTTTATTGCTTTATGAAGTAGCTTTCTAGCACAAAAATTTCGAGTCCAAAAAATTTTTGTACTATTTTTTTTTTTTGAAAGTAGTATAAAAGTTGTTCCAAACGATGCCTTGGTCTTTTTAAATTTGATTTTTGTTATTTTTTTAATGGCATGTAAATCATTGTCATGCCAAGCTAGATGGATGATCAAGGCTTTGCTTGTTCATCTTCATTCAATTATTTTATTGTTATTTTGATAGTAATGATCACTCTGGCATGCCGATGGGTATAATGTATTCAATTCCTTTACATTTTTCTATATGTAATATAAATTTTATCCTCATTTATAGTTAGCTTTTACTGTTTTTAAAATAGGGCGATTTACATACATACCACTTTATTTCATGTTATTTATATATCTAATATTTAAAATTTTAATATTACATTCCTATCACTCATATAAAATTTTAATATTATGGGTGGTAGGTATGTAAATATTAAAATTTTAGGTATTAGATATGTAAATAGCATAAAATAAAGCGGTATGTATGTAAACCCCCCTTTAAAATAATTAAAGGATGTTCATTGCTTTTTTTTTTCTTTACCCATCTATATTTTTTGTCTTACTCTTAACTTGGCATAAATTATCCTAAATTTGGATATTTAATTATAATCTTCGTGCTTTCAATTTGAATTTTTTGCAATTGAAAGTCCAAAAATGATTTTAAACAGGAGTTAATGAAAATTTAGTAAGAGCTTACAAAATGTGCTGGCTTGTGTGGTTTCATCTTGGGCTCCAAAAGATTCTTGAATATTTTTTCTTTTTTGTATGAATTTATCTATAAAATAAATTTTGTTTACCCTTGATACGTCATCACAAAATTAGCTTGATCGGGCACGAATCTCGAGGCAAAAGTTAGTTGGAAACCTCAAAAATTAAATCCGGGAGCACCTGAACTCCGATTTCAGCGAGCTTACAGTCAAACTGAGCGTCTCGGAAATACGAACCCAGCGACACCAAGATCAACCCAATCCGAGCCCAAATG
>NW_021319315.1:2902012-2923778 GCF_001605985.2 Dendrobium catenatum | reverse complement strand
AAAATTAATTTTATAAAATACTTTACATCCCAAATATATCATAAATATAAATACATTATAATGCATATTCTAAAATAAATAATTGAGCTCATTGGACTCGGTTCATGGCCTGCTAAATTAACGTTAAATTCTAGCCAACATGCCTCGCTAGTTCAAGTAGAACTGAAAACCACTCTAACGTTCAAGATGCCCGGTGGGCATATCAAATTAACTATCTGATAATTATATTTTCAGTCGCAGCCGGTAAGGCCCGTGAAGCCCGAAGAGGTCTCCAAATTGGTTCTTCCACAGGTCGGTTCTTACAACTGTGAATGTGAAGTTGCCCTCCGCCGCGAAGTGCGTTTCGTTTCTGTGTCCAGTCAACAGTTGATTTCTAACAACGACTCCTTCGCTCGTTCGTCACCAAAAGCAAAATCCCCGTCGTTCCTTCCGCCCATCTCGAAATTCCGTACCTCCGTTCTATTCTGATAGTTTATAGGGCGATTCGTATCCCCGCATATTAGGTCTGCTTTGCCCTAATAGCAAAAGATGAGATAATTCTCTTCTGCTGAGAGCGAAGTTCGTTTTTTCCATTTCTTTGGGAGCTATGCTCGTCTTTGGGTTGAGGTGAGGAAGGTTTCGAGCAGGACGAATTCTCTATGGCGGAAACAAGGCGGCTTTCTCGTCAATTTGGTAAGAAATAGAGTTTTCCCTTTAGTGATTTTGGTTATTGTTATATTATCAGCGTTGGTTAGACTTCATGGCAGAAGTATTTATATTTTTTCTGTTATGATATATCACCCGATGTTCGGGGAAAACTGTTAAATAGTCATACTAACTATAAGATTTAAACTTGGCGAGCTTTTCACGGATATCGTTGTTTCTTCCTGCTTTGTAAGCTGACCTAAGGAAAAATATTTCTATTAAAAAAATGAAAGCGTAAAAGATTAAAAATTGCCGTTATTTAAGCTGAACTTGGACTGTTTCCAATGAATCATCCTAGAGAATTGCTGTGTCTTATAGGCTTAAGAGACCATGGTCCCAAATATTACACCCTTGAACACTTGAGGGATTTGTCATGAATTTCTAAAATCATCCTTTTAGTTTCATATATAGAATATGGTGAGAAAAACCCCTTTATCCAAAATTTAAAGTGCAAACTAGTGATGTAAATTCTGGAGTTTATCTAGATTGTTCTATGCGTGTTAAACAATATAATATATGTCCAAATCACATATACTTTTGCTGTGAATAATATCATGTTCAATCTATTTGTCTCCCTATAATCACCATCATCATTTGCCTCATCCCAACTATTTGTGCTTGGCTTTATGAATCCTTATTTACCTTTTATTCTTGCTTATTTGGGTGCTGAGCCTATTGTTCTTTAGCCAATTTGAACAATAATTTTCATGGTTCATTGCATCCCCCATTTTAATCATGTTGAATACTTTTGAAGAATGTAAAATGATAATGATCATATTAAACTATATTGGAGGAACAATAATCCTATGTCCACCCATTTTTTTTCCCTAATCTTTTAACACAATTTTTATTAGCTTGTCCACTAAGCACATTTTCTATCCAAACCACCATAGTCCTTATAAATTAATAAACTTATTTTAATCATGTTGAATTCTTTTGAAGAATGTAAAATGATAATCATCATATTAAACTATATTGGAGGAACACAATTTTCACGGATATAACAATTTTTTCAAGGATTATATATTTATGCAAGTTGTTAACTTAATAAAATAACATAAAATATCAACTTCAATAAATATACTTTAAGAAAATAAAACAAAATCAACTTTTGTTTGGATTGATCACTTACAAAAAAACTACACAATAAATAAGAAAAAAAAAAACTTTTTAGCTTTTCACAGATAGAGAGACAGGGAGACTCACGTATGAGATAGATAGAACACTTGCGAGCAACTTGCGGGAGAACAATAACTCTGTGATTGCGACTTGTGGGAGAACAATCAGAGCGAGAGAGGATTTGTGAGAGAGATAGGTCTTTAGGGTTTTATATGTATTATATATGTAAATTAACTTACCTAAAATAACTATATATATATTCTGCGCAAGCTAGTGGGGGCACATGCCCCCAGCGCCCGACCTTGCCTCCGCCCCTGAGTAGATGGAAGATAGACATCCATTATAACATGATGATTCTCAACGAGGATCCAATACTTTCAAATGTTTTCAATCATACAAGTAATGTGTTTTCATGGATGCTATATATCAATCTTAAATACAATTGTTAATAAAATGCTTAATGATAGATACTCTATTTCAAAGGAAGAGATAAACAACATGGATTTTTCTATGTAGGAATGAAGTGCGCACTATCAACATGATATACAACAACATGCTTTATAGACTATGATAATCATAGCTAGACTGAATATGTAATATACATGTACAAGCCCAACACAAATGCAAGATAACTTGTGTATATTATTAAGTCCAAAACTATATTATTTAATTGCTTAAAAATTATTATTTTCATTGATTTTAACCTTCACTTCTCTCGATCATAGCAAACTCTAAATTGGAGGCTTAAAGAAAACCTAGTAATAATAAAACTATAAGTATGCAAATGAATTCCTTAGAAGGCTTTATTGATATAAGTATAACCGAAGACACATGCAAGATAATTTGTGTATATTGTTAAGTTCAAAACTACATTCCTTAATAGTTTAAAAAACAAAATTTTTATTGAGTTCAACCTTCACTCATCCCTTTTGATGATAACAAACCCTAAAGTAGAGGCTTCAAAAAACCATATTAATAAGTATGCAAATAAATACATTAGGAGACTTTCTAGATATAAGTATAAACCATCACTCCATCGTACTCTTATTAATCACCTACTTAATCCTAATTAAAGGATTGCACATCTTTAAACCAACACATATATGCTTCTCTATCACTCAATTTGATAATGAATACTTTATGATTTACAAGCATAGGCTTATCAAAAGTAAGTATATATATATTACAAGTTTATGAAAAATTTCTCTCGAAATAGAAGAGTCATATTCTACTCCTAAAACATTACCACCTTTAAATGCAAAAGAAACACCGTCCATCCTCTTTAACATCATTAAAATTAGTAGCATGCACTATTTCATTATTTTTTACATTCATTTAATCATCGATTGGATGCATACAAAATTTCATAATGGATGACTTTAACTACATGATAAGATCTTTGCAATTTCAAAATACATATATTTTCAAATGGTTTGTAATCAAATTTATGAGTTATGAATGACTTCTTGCTTATATTGGATTGTTTTGATTGGTGAAATACATGAATAACTTTAGAATTTTAAATGGGTTTTTTTTACTTCGTTCGATCATCTTAATGTTTTTCATATTCTTAATGAATTTTTAAGCAATCATAAAAATTAATTAAACTCAATCTATATATAATTCTTATAAGCGGGACAAGATCGAGTTGACTATAATATTTTTGTCACAACCTGGCTCGAAGACTCAAATTAACGAGGGGGGAACAAATGATTTTCATGTCTAAATGTACTCATGTCTAAATATATTCATTTCATTCACAATTTATGTATCATTCAATAACTTACTATAGTATATATGGTAATTAATTGAAGCATAATATGATAACTATCACCTATTTCAATGTGACTAATCATTGCAATTTTAAAGATAAAATCATGATTGAATTTATAATAATAATAATAATTAATTAAGCTAGTATCAATATCATTAGATGCATTTGGCTTAGAAGAAACAGCATCGTTGTCATAAATTAGAAATTTGAGTACTCACCTCAATTTCAAAGGACTTATTAATTCACTTTAATCCTACTCTGTTGTTGTTCGCTTGACACCATTATGTATAAGAGTTTCTTATTATTCATCGCTTGAAATGCAATTTGACTCAAGGTTGTTTAATCAAGATTAAAAAATGTTATCGACTTCTTTTGCTTCTTTGGCTAATCTGATTTTTTTGTCTAACCTCAGATATTGAACAACTACTTCTGGAAGCACAACAACGGTGGTTGCGGCCTGTAGAAATTTGTGAAATCCTTCAGAACTTTAGGGCATTTCGTATAGCCCCAGAGCCTCCACAGAAGCCTCCAAGTCTGATGTCCAAACTCTTTTTGTTTCATTCTCTTAACGATGGCTGTGTCTTTGAGCTTTTTTCTGAATGCACTTGCTGCTTCTGTCATCCGCTTTTAACTTTCAAATCTTCCAAACATTTATAAAATTTGTTGTTGCTTGGGTTATGTTTCCATATTTTGATGATGTTAATTTTAGTGGAACTCAAAATTTTACTAAATTCGATCCTAAAGTTTGCTGTTTATTTTGTTAGCTGTGAAGGTAGCTTTGTTCTTATATTTTTCTGAAATAACTAGTAAGGTTTTGTCACTTTTTGTTTATTTTTCTGTAATATGTCACTCAATCTTTAAGTAACACTATCTTTATTATTTTTTACTTCGATATCATCACTTGACGATCTTATCCCAACTACTTTGCTGTTTGGGGTTGGCATTATGAATATGCATTCTCCATTCATCCATCCCATATCAACTTCTTTATTTGATTTTTTTTTAATTTCGCTCTATTATTGTAGCCATGGAGTTTGCTTTGTTTTCTTTATTTTTTTTTTCAGACCCATACCCCAACCCCATTCATTTAGTGTGCCCCTTGTTCTGTTTCGCATATTGAATCTGCTGTTCATAGCTGCTTGTGCTGGCCTGTCGAACTCCTAGGCTCATGAAGCACCAAAAAAGTTGGTACATGGATGGTGGCAAGTGCAATGATCTAACCGTTATTTCTTGATTGATTATGCCTGGGGATCAAGTGCTCGGATGAGGTTTTTTGCTTTGGGGGGAGGCGAGGGCATGTGGGGAGATAGCCCAGAGGTTTGAGGGGATGGAACCGGAAGCTAAGGAGATAGGAGCGATTGCTGGTCTGATGAGAGTAAAGACAATAATTTTACATAGCAACCATCAACGAGTTCAATATTCAAAATCAAGTATTCCCTAATACAAGCATGAAAATCCCTTATATAAAAAAGTAGGGCTCTTAAACTACTAGAACATCCACAGGAAATAAAGTTAAGACCATGATTTTGACATGCATTAACTAAAAAAATTCAACATATAACTATTTTGCTTTCTAACAGGTCAGTCAGAGACTTGTAGGCCTATTAATGCCATGTTCACTAGCATCAGTAAAGCTTTCCTCTTGAACTTTGTCATAGGAGCTTCTAGTTTCAGGAGAATGGATTACAACTCATTGCAATACTGACAGGGCTAACACACGTATTTAATCGAATGCCCTGTGGTTTAGATTAAAGAAATACCTGAAGTGAGAAAGATAGGGTAGAGTCTTCTTTTTGATTCTTTGTGATAACAAAATACTGTATTTTGGATACTCTAGTTTTCTGTTTTGCATTTTTTTTAACGTTGCATGACTTTGTGCTAGATTTAAGTGAGATGAAGTTTGGCTACTTGGTGTTGACCTGTAAACTGTCAAAGAACATACTCAACCGCCCCCCACTTACCCACGTTGGGGGAAACTGCAGCACGCCATCCTTCACCACCACATTGAAGCAACCGTTGCTTCAATAGATTATTTAAAAAAAAAAAAAAAACGAATGAAGGGAAGGTACGCGGACGAATACTCACAGACATTGAGGCTTTTTGCTCTCTGCCTTTCTCTGGTTTCTCCCAAGCGAACCACCTCCGACACTCCAATCTGCTCTGCTCACGAACAAGTTTGCTCCAATCGGCCCACACACGGACGCTTCTTGATCTTACAGCCGGACTCGAGCACCTTCTGCCACGTCTACGATCAAATCGCGGCACACAACACCGCCTCCTTTCCGGTTTCTTCTCCGTCTGGTCCTGCTGAGCCACACGGACCCTCCGCCATCGATTCCACTCGAACGGACCTCCTTGTCTTCCTCTGCAGACCTGAATGGAACCAGCACCTGACGTCAAGCAAGCCTCACCTACGACTGACCTATTCTCTCACAAGCCTCACTTGTGACCGGCCTAGACTCCTGCAAGTCTCCGAGCTCGTCTGTCTGAGCCCCTACGTGCACGGATTGCGCCTCTTTGCCTGATCGCCTATATTTGTAATTCTGCTTTCTTGAAATAGGGGAGAAGAAGGCTATTAATAGTAATTACTATTAAATATTATCTATTACCTTCTAAATAATAGCGATATATACATAAATATGTATACAAAAAAATAATAGCGAAATCAAAAGCACTCAATTTCGGCATAATCAGATGTTGCAATCATCAATCAGAGCTTTAAAACACAATTTACAGGACCAAACAATGTCCCGAAATCTTCGGCCATTGATTATCTTTCTGGCTGGGCAGACTAAAAGGGTGAGTGCCCTCCCCTACCTCCACTCGCGGGGATGGGATGTTGAAATGTTGTTGAAATTTCGCCAGAAAATTACTGGACTTGCAAATTTGAGAGCTTTAGTAACCAATTGAATAATTATCCTAACCAATTTAAAACTATTTAACTAAATTAAATAACTCACTAATTAAATAATCTTAGCTAAGATTGAAATTCCATTCAACATAATTGTAATCAGAAAACTTAAATTAACTAAAATTCAATTGAAATATTTACCTAATTAATTAATTAATTGATTTAAAATTATAACAACAACTTAAATCAGAAAAAGAAAAAAACAACAACAAACAAAGACTCAAAAAAATATTAAACTTCAAGTTCATTAATATCTTATTAAATAAAAGAATCAATTAAAATCCAAATTTAAGTAAACTTAAAATCCATTTAAAATTTTAAACAATTAATTTTGAGCTAAACTAAAAAAAAAAGATGACTTAAGTTTAATTCAATAAAATCGGAATTTTAAAATTTATTTGAAACATAAATTTAATTCAAATTAACACTTTTAAAATAATTAATTGGTCAGGCAATTTATTAATCTAAAAAAATAATAATTAAACCTTAACCACTTAAATGAGTAAATCAATTTAATTTAGATAACTACATAATTTTAAAATACATTTTAATATTTAAATTTTAAATTAATATACTGAGCAAATCAAACTTAACATAATTAAATAATTTTAAAATACATTAGAAATTCAAATTAATGAGTTGAACAATTAAATAAAAAAAAAAAATGCAAGAAATAAATGTTTTCCACTATGCAACCTAAGTATAAGCTACTAAGCAGCTCTCAAATACATGCTCTCCAACAGCACTTTAATAAAGCTCTGAGCAAATAACTCTCCAAACCCCTGGTGAGCTCGAGCTCCTGGCAAAGATTGCAACTACAAGCTCTAGCCTCTCCAACTGCAAGACCTAGCTCCTGTGGCTACAAGCCCCAACTATTGTAATTGTTGGCTACAAGCACTTGCAAATAAATAGACAAAAAAAAGCTCATAATACATAAAATTAATGCAGAAAAGTAAAACTAGCAAGTAAAGCTAATTACTACAGGTATAACAAAAGTGCTGGAAGATGTGTAAAGAGCAAACAACAGTGCTAAAGTAGAACAACAAACTACTGTAGTAGGAGAAACTACGAGCACAAAACTACAAAATACTAATGTTGGTGTTAAGGTCCTGAAGTGTGTAAAGCCCTAAACCCCGAACACACCAGCCACTTTCAATGAAAGCCGTAAGTCCGAATTTAGAGTAAATCTTTAGGAAAAAATAACCTAACCTCTAATCCCTAATTAACACATCGACAACTTTTAGTAGAAGTCGTAAGTCCAACATTTGAGGGAAATGTTTAGGTAACAACATAACCGTAGATCCCTCACAAGGGCAGCCTCATTTATAAAAACTAGGTTATAAGACCCACTACACATGCCGCTTAACTTACAGTGCTAGGTCGTAAGACCCGTTGTCAGACAATTTCTAAATTCAGAAGTCATAAAAATCAATCTAAACATTCCAAACCCCTAGGCATCTTAGGCTATAGGGCTAAGTTATAAGACTCGCTATTAGAGCTACTTTCAAATGAAAGATGTAAGCCTCTACCCAAATCCAATCACACGTGCATCTTAAGCTATAGAGCTAAGTTATAAGACCCGCTATTAGGGTTACTTTCAAATGAAAGTTATAAGCCCCTATCCAAATTCAATCACACGGGCAACTCTTAAGCATAGCCATAAGCCCCAACTCAAACAAAATTAAACTAAAATTCATATTTCTTTATTTTAGTTTAGGATCTCTAAGAGGAGGCAACTCATGGTTGCTAATCAGATTTCCTGGACACTACAATCAATGATTGTTAGTGTTGGTAGACTGAAACCCACAATATACTCAGGATAATAGAACCATGGGATTTTGATCGAGTGTACTTTCATCCCCCCAAAACTAAGATTAAAACATTGTTGCACATTTCCACACACTTTGCACAGACTAAATATATTTCATCCTTAATTGAGATTGCTCTTCTAATGCGATAGGAGGGATAATTAACTATGAGGGCTTGTGCTCATAGGAAGTAGGACCTAGATCTAAATAAACCCTAACATTACTGATGAGGACATCAGATTTTGTCACGTGTACCATCGCCGGAGATGCAGATCGACGGCTACTATTCAGAGCCTCTTTTTCTGATTTAGTTGTATTTTATTTATGTTTGTATTTCTATTTTTCTAGTTGCCCATGTGGGCATTGAGTCACTAATGTAGCCCTGAGTGCATTTGTGTCATTTCAGTTTTATTTTTATATTGGCCTATTTATAAGAGGCCTCATGCAATGTATGGGGATTGATGAATTATTGAATGAAAAAGTTTATTCCGCTTGGTGATCTCTTAGTGAGTTCCTTGGAGGAGAAAGATCTCTTTGCGAGTTCTAAGTTTTTCCCAAGATTTCTTTGTGAGATTTGAGGTGGAAGCACTTGAGGTGAGTGAATCCTTGGCTCTTCAAATTTCTTATCTTTTTTTTTCCCTTGAAGTGAATTTCCCCCTCCCCATAAGCCATTGTCGCCGTCCCCATTGGGCCTCCCAAGCCGCCGGCCTCCCTCCTTGGGATTTTGTTAGACCGGTCCACTGGACCGGTCCACTGGACCGGTCCAGCCGGTCCAGTCGGGACCGGTTCACGGACGAAAATCGAGAACAGGCGGGGATTCCGCCTCTGGCGGAGAATGAGCGGGCCGACCGCTCAAACAGAGCGTTTTAGGAAGGATTTTTGGGGGGTTTCAGAGAGAAATTTGAATGTAGGGGCTGTTTAGGGATTTCCTTTTGATTTGTATGCATTAAATAGTTGTTTTTCCTAGGGTTTGGACATCTTGAATTTGGCTGAAATTTGAGATCTCGTAGATTTAGGTTTCTTTGGGCTCTGGCGGCGTCTAGAGATTTGGGAGAGATCGATCCTCCTCTCGAATTGAGGATCAATTGTATCTTGCTCTTTTATTCATCGTCTAAGTGGAATACAAGTCTTTTCTTGAGTTTTCTCTCGTATTTTCCCGAACAAGTGCTGTTTTCCTGCTCTAAACAGCAGAAATCTGCTGTTTTCCTGCTGTGGACAGCCATTTGGCTGCTGTTGGTTCGCCGATTTTGGATAGGTTGCTTGTGAATACAAGCACTTCCTATCAGATTTCAAATTTGAAATTTCAAATTTTCCCAAGATACATAAATGACTTTCCTAAAATAACTCCTTGATTTTAGGCAATCTTCTTAATTGAATTTCAATTCAAATTTGAAATTCAAACTTATTCCAAGTGATTGCCCTTATATTAGGAAACTTTCCCCACATAAGAATTCTGAAATTTCAATTCAGATTTTTATTAAATCTGTGATTAAGTTTGTGGGCCCCATTTAATTAAAACTCAAGCTCCTCTCTCCTCTACATGTGGCCTGCCCCTTAATGGGCTTTCCCCTCTTCCAAAATTACATTAATTGCTCCACAAATTCAGCCCCAAACTCCTCCCCATTGCCGCTCCTCTTCCCCCCCCCTGGATTAATTTGAATTTCAAATTAAATCCTTTCTCAAACTACTAAAATCTGAAACTATTTCAGATTTTCCTGCACTTAGCTTTTGGTCTCTCATCCTAGCCAATCCCATCCAGCTCTTCACGCCGGCCAAACGCCATCCTCCCTCCAAGCCGCCACTTCCCCTTTCCCCTTCTTTCCTTTGGAACTACTTCATCTCCCGGAAAGGATGCATGGCGGATCTCGAAGTTGATCACGGCTTCGCTTACAACGAGCAAGGAGATATCTTCCTCTCTCCCTTCTATGAGTTGGATTGGGAGTACGACATCACCGTAGAACGATACGTTAATCGTATCGTTTATTGCCTTGCCGGAACCATCGATCTTTAACGACCAAGGACTCCGTGGATTCTTCTTGGACGCCCACCCGTTTCCCCAATTCCCGCTTCTTCCCCGGAGACTAGTCCTCTCGGCATCACTTGTGTAATAGTGGTATCTCTTAGCGTGCTTACAATCCTCTTCCGCTAGCCTCCACCTTCAAGAATTGATTAGAGGACTTCGAGGTGAAGTATCTAGATTTTAAATTTGATGCTTGTTATAATCGGCTATTTGCATTATTTAAATCTTTGGTTATTCTTTTGCAAGTTCTTGTAATCTCAAAGTGTAATCAATTGCTTTTGCTTAATCTTTCATGATATCTTCTTAAACTTCTACTTGAGTAAGCTAGATTTTATTGGTAGTACGCAAAGTTTATAACTTTTATTAATCTCTTATTTACAATTCTTGTCTCCGCATTTAGTTTCACATCAACTACTCTAAGGAAAAATTTGGTTAAATGTTACATTCAATCTACTAAGGAAAAATAAGGGGACCTTTAGCTTGCGAGATCGAGGTTTGTGCCCATTTCTAAATTTTTCCAAAGTTCTTGGTTGACGCAATTGCATTTTTTTCCTTATCCTTTTCCTTTTGCCTTCTTACCTATTTCCTCATATGTAGATGCATTATGTTATATAAACTTTACTTAGATGGCCAATCACATTCTTATTCCTAGACTTTGGTATTCACTTTCAGTCCTGCACAGCTCAACTTATACGTGGTTAAATTGACCGTTTTCTATCCCAACATCTTGTTAATGTTCCTAATTATTTTAATGATACGTGAGCTGATCTTTATTTTTGTAATATGTCTACCCCATCAATTAGCAGAATCATGATGATGATAGGTCATTGAGGGAATATTTTTTATCTATAAATATTGAGACTATTGTTGATGTTAGATTAATTAAACTCACTGTAATCCTTGGTATTTGTCATTGCAAGGAATCGAAGTGTTCAAGTTTATACATCGCTTACTCATGGATCTATGTTCAAGCATGAATCAAGGGACTAGATACTGGAAAAAACAATACAAGTTATAGTAGAAAGCATAAGATCAAGGAATTTTGAATAATATTACCATTTCATGTATGTGAATATACTCTTGCAGGTAGATGCACATGCAAAGAGTCAACATAATTACTGGTTACACATGTTTGGGTGTATATCTTAGTAAAATGATCAATAAATACATGAATAATGATAGTTGCCAATAAATACCCTGACTTTGTAAAAATATTGTTATTGCCTGATATAATTTGCACCAATCTAAGGGCTTTCTTCAGCCTCAAGGCAGTTTGAGGAGTTAAATTTTTTGTAGCTTCTTAAATGGGATTTTTGCAATTCACGAAAGTTCAGTTGCTTTTGTGCAAATCTCACATCTCCTTCCACTCATGAAATGAAACTCATAGGAACCCTAATTGCATAGTTTCCCTTGTTATTTGTTTTTTTCTGCTGATACTATTACACTAATTATGATGGCAACCAATGGGTTGTGCCACAGTAAAATTGCATCTTCCCAAGTCTATGGGTGCTTGGATGCATTGGTTACAACATTTCTGTGCATTTGGGCCTAGGCAATTTCTTTTTCATCTTCTCAATCCATTGAAATGCAAATGCCCTGATAGCCCGGTAAGGTTTCTGTAGCAAACTCATTGTCAGCCATTTTGTGGTAAACACGAGGCCATGTGGGGTCCCCTTCTATCCCAACAACCTATAAGGTAGTTATCAGGGTCGTCAAGCCTTATTATGCCCATCTCCGTGCTGTTTCTCCACCCCTAAAATTGGCAAGGGGAAGCCTCAATCTATCACAATCATCCATCTTGACTTTAGTAGCCTACTGCCCCCTTTTGCTACCTCTAGCAGTGGTGATTGGGCTGCACTGCCAACTTAGGAAGCATTCCGTCCGGTTAGGTTTAAAATAAATGATAAGAAAACTAGCTTAGACAGACCTAGGTCCAGATTAGTTCAGTTTGATCAAGCCTAGGCTAGATGGTTGGGATCAAGTTTAGAGTCCATCATGACTATTTGATCCTGACTTCAAGATATGGTCCAATCATTCAAATTGTATTTATATGAATCACGAGGCTGACCTGGCGGCTTGACCGTGCCTTTATTTTAGGTTGTGTCATATCAATTCTGATTGTGGTATGTATATTGATTAAATTGTGATATTTTTGTAATTTTTATTTTCAAATTTATTGTAGAATATCTGCTTAGATGATTGTTGAATTTTTATTTGGGATAAAATTTGCATTTTTTAAATTTTCATCAAAAGAGATGAATTATCTCTAAATTAGAAGTTTGTGTATTGCGAATTTGATTCTATATGCATGATTTTTTTTGCAATTAAGGAATCCTAATTCCTAAGATATCTATATCAAGTTAAGTATGTGCACAAATATCAACTAGAAGTGGGACCTTATATCATTTTCAATTAAGAGATCCTCGAAGGGTTTAGATTTTGACAAAGTCAATTTGCTGAATTACTCAACAAGAAAATCAAATGAGTGTAAATATAAATGTAGTTGATGAGTAAATTAACTTTTTGGAAGCTTATTATTTTCATCCACATGAAGCAGAAGTTGAATCGAATCAAATTTATGAATGATACCTGAAAATTGAGGGAAAAAAAAAACAGCGAGAGAACACAAATCTAATAACAAGAAAATTGTATAACGAGAAAATCAGAAAGCCACAAAATCTGAACCCAAGAAAATAAGATACAAGAACTTTAAACTCCTAATTGACAAATCCTACAAACTTCCTTACAACCAAGTGAAATGACTGGATGCTGAAATTTAGACAGTCTCGTAGAACTTAAATACGGGCAGGGTTTCTTTCTTCTAAGAATAGGTAGGAAACCTTGATTTCAGCTAATGGCTGCTTTGGAAAGTCATACAGCTTTGATGGCACTTGAAGAGTCCTCAATGGTGTAAGCAACATTTCTTTCTTTCTTTCAAGAAGTAGGTACTTGCAAAAAAAATGAGAAAGAATCACTGTAGATAGGGTTTATGACTAAAATCATTTAGCAATAGGTAAAAATTGGTACAGATAACCTGATAGAGTCACTTGCAAGGCCTCTTGATCAATTGAACCCGGCCGAACCGGTCTTTACATAATAACAATGAATTTGTGAACTGTGAATTTGATTTGTGTGTGATTTTTTTTGCATCAGATCATATAGTCATAGTTTGTAGAATTCAAATTTATTTTTGTGTGCACGATTTTTGCATATCTTATGGCGCATTAGAAAACCGTAGACCTTACAATGTCCTGCATCGCATGGTTTGATGATTGAGTTATATTTAGAAGTTGCTGTCTGAATATCAACAGGAATGAAAGTTAGGATGGATGATCCACTTTGCAAACTTACAACATTGTTTTAAACTTTTATGCTCGAACTAGTTCATCTACTCTTGTGAAGAAGTGCCGAAATAGGGCTTGTTTTGCATTATTTTGTTCTTTTTACCTGTTTTCATAAAATAAAGTGCTTAAGCCTTGTCTGATTGACTTGTTTCCAATTTCTAACAATTATCTAGCTTTTTTCTTGGAAATTTGGAAACAACCTTAGTATTTTTGCAAATCAATTGTATTTCAACATCAATGAAAATGAGCACATAATAACATGAGTGAACTTCTTACTACTTTATTTTCTAATGTTATTTAAAATATTATAATTTACTTAATTACATTTAACATAATACTAATTATTTTAATAAATTAAATACTAAAAATATAAAATAAATTTTTCTATGATATGTTTATATACTGAATTAATTTTAATTAACTCGGTGCTTTTCTTCTCAAAGTACCCTAAGAGAAAGATTATTGCTTATTTGCTTAACTTTGTCCCTTATTTTCTTCAAACAAGCTAATTCAAATAATTATTGCCTTTCCAAAGGACTCGGTACAAGGGTTGTTTGTTGGGCGGCCTAACTCCTCCTTTATAGACATAGCGAACTTGGCTTCTTCATTTGCTTGGCTTAAAAAATTCTTTTGTCCTATTTAGGTATCCATTTGAATCATCGAACTTTATGTAACTCTTGATTTTTCTCCGAGAGAGATGAGATAAAGAATCAACTGGATCAAGGGAGGGGATGGTTCTTTTAGAAAGAGTGTATTGGCATATCTTTGGAATTATTGTTACTAAATATTTATACTCCTGTAACAATCTATTTAAAATGAGCTGATTGTCTTGTTAAGTTAATTTATCATGTAAAAAGTAATTGTTGATATCATTTATTACTCTTATAAACTATTCAGTTACGGTTAGTAAATTGCATGATAAAATAATTTGAAATATTATTTCATTATTTTCATAATTGTATATTTACTAAGTAACCTTCTTAGTTTTTTGGCTATAATTCTTTTCTTTAACATTCATATGGGCATGATTTTTTAATATGTTTTTAACAATTTTGAGTTCGAAGTATTCACAAATTTCCATGGTTTTTAAAAATATTGCTGGTTAGATTATGCCATTTACTAAAAATGCTTGTTTTTCACGCAAATTTTATTAATAATAGCTTCAACGAAGTAAATGTTTGTTTTTTGGTTTTCTAAATGTGTTTTTTTTCCTTTTAAAATAGAAACGAGAAACACTAAAACAAATAATATCAATAAAGAAACAAAAAAAGAACAAAATGATATCCAACATAGCCATATGATGATTTGATTCTATCCTGTTGCTTATAGAACTTTCAGGTTTGTTTCTCTCTTTCCAGTGGAAATGTTTTACCAGTTGAAATAATATCGTGAAACGGGTAGGAGGCTTTGCGTGGAAGAGGATATCTCAGCAGCTTTGGGGTTTTCCAAACTCTTGGACAGCAGCTCTTTTTGTTGGATTGTTAAAATTATATCCAACATAGCCATATGATGATTTTATTCTATCCTGTTGCTTATAGAACTTTCAGGTTTGTTTCTCTCTTTCCAGTGGAAATGTTTTACCAGTTGAAATAAAGTATTGCTTGCAATCTTAATGAATATTCATGGAGTGGTACTTTTGACATGGATGCTACACTTTTGTGACTCAGCAACTTTTTGTTCCGTTTTTACCCTATCTGTACTTTTCAATTTGAGCAGCTTTTGATGTTGCACATTTCTTTTGTAGGCGGTTCTCTGTTTCTTTTCGATAGGAAGGTATTAAGATACTTCAGGAAGGATGGGCATAACTGGAGAAAGAAGAAAGATGGGAAGACTGTCAAAGAAGCCCACGAAAGGCTTAAAGTAATGCAAAGATTCGCTGTACTTTTTACTTTTTCATTTTTGGGGGATCGCACATGTTCAATTTTTTTATCCACATGTTCCTATTTTGACAGAACGTTTTGAAAGTGAGCAATTTGAGATGGTATATTAGCTATTGTTTTTTCTTATTTGAGGGTTCTTAACAAGTTTTTCTTAAAGAGAAGCATAAGTCACATCCAATACTTGATGATACAAATTCATTTAAAATGCAAACTTTGTCTATACTATCATCATGCTAACCAAGATACCGTTGCAACTTTATATATATATATATAATGCTGAGAATGCTATCTCATAATCTCCACAAAAGGCAAAGTTCCTGAATCATCCTGGCTCTAGCTCATGTCACAATACACTTCACTAGCTTCGATTTCTCCAATGACACATCAGTTATGCTCATTTGTGCTTCATATAATTTCAACGAGGCTCTCTAATGCCTATAAATAGCTCCCATTCAAAAGCTCAATACAACACCATTGGATACATTTGCCATATCGCTTCCTCAACATGTGAGCTAGCTGCATGTTATTTCCATTTCTTGATGAACTTCTACACATAGCTACCCTTTGCATGTCTTCTCTTTAAAATTTTTCTCATTTGGCTTCCTCTTCCTTGCCATCGACTGACATTTCTAAGGGCTTGCTAATCAATTTCAACATCTGTTGGAACTTGTGAGATCTCCTGCCAACCTCATCATCGTCATGGATGGTCTTAACGATCATAAAATATCTTAGGTCATAAAGCCCACTCTTACCCCAGAGGGGTGCAACTTTGATGAAATCAGATCGATTCCATTCGGACTTGGTACCTAAATTGCCTCAAATTACTTGAGAACCGAGCTAAACCAAATCACTATTTTTTGTTTTTATTTTGGTTTGATTCTCAGGTCCAATTGCACTCATGGGATTATCCATGTTCACAGCGAACTACATGTGAAAATCAAAATTTTATTTTAGTGCATATAATATATCACGAATATAACAGAAAATGGCTATTATGCTGTAGGAATAGATTCCCTGCCGAGAGAAGGGAAAACTCAAAACACGATACATAGCACAAGTGAAGCTCTTATGAATTGTTGTTTGTGATGGAGATAAATATTGATGTGCTCACAATTCTTCCATTTAATTCTTTGCTTGTGGCTAGAAAACCTTGACTTTGAAATTTGGAATTGCAAATGGTGAGTTCTCTTGACTGGTGAGTGGTGCCTTGAAAAGCTTTTGTCCCTCTGGTGAGTGAGATCTTGCTCTAATCTTTGGTCGTATCCTGTTTGTCTAGGATTTTATTCCCCTTCATCCCCTCTAGAAACTTTGATCTTGTCAATATTCTTTATTTCCTTCAGAGTTTCCTCAGTGATATTTCTATCACATATCTCTGGCATTTTTCTTTTTCTTTCAAATGCAAAGGTAGAATCTTGTGTTATAAATGTCGAAAAGCTTTTGTCCATCTCATCTTCCAAGGTTTTCTCTTCATTTTGAAGTTCTTGTGATATTTTGATATGAAAAATTAGAAGATCTTTCCATCATTGCACACAAACTGGTTTCTATGGCCAAGATATATAGTTGATGATCAAAACCGACATTCTAATCTTATTGTGTTTTCAAGTTCAGGATATATAGTTGATGAACAAAACCAACATTTCTCTAATCTCTTTGTGCTTTCAAGTTAAGAGGCAGAGCTTTGCAACCTGAACGAATTCAATCACTGGCCAGAACCTTAGGCTCCTGGGCTGTCGTGAGAGAAGTGTCAAGTGGCAAAGCAAGAATATACCTAAACCCAACTAAGCCCTAGCCTGTAGTAGTGAGAGGAAGCATTTTGATTACACTCATGATATTTGATTTGATTTGTGTCTTTTAGAGAAGAAGAGTTGTTCAAACTTTATTTGTTGTATCATCAAAGATAATTAAATTTTTAAAATCCCTCTCATCAACCACATGGTAATCAACTCTCGATTAAACAAAATTAGCTTGTATTACATAATTATAAATGTCTATTTTCTTAGCAATGGTGTAAGATAAAGTGCAATTCTCACTCTAAATGGTGTAAATCTAGCATATTTATAGCAAGGATATATTTTGGTATATATGTCTTTCATTGAATTTTTTGAAATGCAAGTTCATGAACCTTTAGGTTCGATGCGGGTCAATTCTAGGTTGTTTGATTAGCGAAACCAAGAACCAACCCATATATCTCTTCCGTATATTTTAGAAACCCAAATTACACTACAATTATGAGCGTTGACCCAAATTGATAGGTTTAGTTCAGCTTCTTGTATATTTGCATGCCCCTACTGACCCATGGCAAGGCACAACATAATTTGTGGGAAGAGCCATGCTAGTTAGGCCCCACTACTTAAAGCTAGTGAGTGACTAACACTTGAGCATCATGTAACCCACATCTTATTCAAGTTTCCACTATGGCTAGAATAATCACTTGTTATTATGTGTATCAAGCAATCATGCTTGATTTAATAAGTTCATCAAGCTACAATTTGACTTAAATTAACCATTCATGACCTGACATGACATAAGAACTCCTTGGACATGATTGTCCACAGTGCCAACATGTTAGTTCCATGTAGCATCTTGTTTGAAGGCCACATGATCACCTGTTCTCACTCTACTTTGGGGAAACTCTTGAGCTTGACATGTTAGCAAGATTACATATGGCAATAATGTCGTCTTCCAGAATTGCTACATGACATGTCCAGGAAATTTAAAATTGTAGATTTCCCCCAAGAGAAAAAATTACAAGATTGCCACTTGAAAAATTTTTGGTTGCAAGTTTATCAAGATTGAGGAAAAGTGCTTTTAATGTTGAAAACATAAAGAAAGCTTAAGAAAATTTTGGCAAATCTAAAAAATTGCACATGATAGGGTTCATCTCAATTAATTTTCTTTTTATTATTTTAAGTCTTTAAAATAATAAAAGATATTTATTAAAATTTCATAAAAAATATAAAAATTTATATAAAAAAATAAAACTATAAAAATAGAAAAAATATAAAAAGGTTTGAATTAGGCTCCTTAACCTGTCAAGTCTAATCAACTTATATTATTTCTATGCTATTCTTCATTTGCCTCCGAAAGTGTGCTAATTTATGCGCAAACATGAGTGTTTTGAAAAACACTGCCATTTCACCATTAGCTAGCAAGTGGTGGTAAGTTCAACACAACTATGCAACTTTATTGAACTTTTTAACACTTGAAAATGTTCTAAGACTCATGAACGGTTGTTCTCATTGATAAATGTATTAGGGCATTGACTATGTATTCCAACTAGATGGTCTAAAGATTAACACCAAACACTGAGGGTCTACACTTCATCTAAAAAGATGCTAAGGCATAGATACCAGCTTTCATCTGAAGGGATAATCATGAAATTAGCACTATGTGATATGTTGCTTCACGTCCTCCCACAAGGGGTCATTAGTTTTCACCCCAAGGGGATAACATTGAATGTTATCTCAGCTTCCAATCCATTGGATGATTCAAATTAGCTACAACAACATGTGTGCCTACACACAAATGTGTCATAAGGTGAATTGACCTCAGCCCCATGGGCATCTTCCGCTCTCAAGAATGATAAAAGACTTGCTCTAGTCACTTTACTCCATTCCTAGTCCTTAAGGGATTACCTTAATAATATAATTCATGGTTGTTGACAAGGAGTGCAACAACCACTACTAAGTCTTATTGACTTTATGAATGATGAATTCAGTGTTGATGCAAATTGATGTGATATAAGATGTACAAACATGATGGGGGTGTTTGAATATTTCCCATAACTGGCGCAAAAGGGAAGCATCTTGCTTTATGTTATAGGAAAATTATGAATGGGTTCAATTTCTGATTATAAACAATAAAATACACAGCTTCTCATTCTGCTTTTTGCAAGGGTATGCACTCAACTCTTGTACAGTGTCCTTATCTTTTGATATCTCCAAATTCTACATGCAGTTTATTTCTAGCGGTCGAATGTATTTCAAAAGGTTGTTCGGCAGTTAACAGTTGAATCCTAATATTGTTGGTCACTGAGTTTCTGTCAGTCTCATTCAGGATATCAACATCAACTTTTTGCCTCAATATTATATTCCGCGAGAGTTTACTGTAGAGTACTTTTTAAATTTTTCTATCCTGTAGGCTGACAGTGTTGATGTCCTGCATTGCTATTATGCTCATGGAGAGGAGAATGAAAACTTTCAAAGGCGGACTTACTGGATGTTGGAAGAGTAAGTTATTAAGTGTTTTAGAAAGATGATTTTGTCATTTAGTATGGTTCTTTCTACACATTGTCGGGATCTTGAAATTTATTAGATATGAATCTGATTTGCTTACTGTAGCATTTTATTCTTTAATATTCTCTATCATCTTTGACTTATCTACAGACTTTATCTCGTTTATTTTGTTAGACAATTGATTATATATGGGACTAGATGCGGCCTGAGTTGGTGAATAATTAAGTCTTTCCCCTATTGTTGCTGAAGATTTATATGTGATAGTTTTTTTAGCTATTTTTTTTAGTTATTTAAGATCTTGTTTAAAAGGGCATTTAGACAGGCTTCACCATGGTGCGCCCAATAAATGCCTCGAGGTTTAAGATTATTTGGTTTGAGCGAGGCTTATATATATATATATATTGAGGATCTATATGCTTCGAGATGTATGAAAAAACACTTCAAATTAACATTTACCTCAAAAATACTTTTAAGTTTTAAAAAAATAAAATAAAACAAGCATTATTAATTAAAATGAGAATTACATAGGGTCACTAGGACAACCAAAAAAGAAGACAGAGGGTAACTATAGCCTTACTCTATTTCACATTCAGCTACATCATATAATATATGAGACTCGCGAGAAGATCTAGTAGAATATGAACACTTCATATGAAACTTTTTCCCCCATGCCAATATACTTGTTGATATTTTATGAGTAGAAATTAGAGTCCTCCAACAAAGTGTCAGCAGCCCCGACTTCCCCGTGAGAGGAGGGGACGACGGGAGGCTACTGAATTTCTTTTTGGAGCTATCACAAAGTAATTTGAGAATTTTAATAATTAAATAATTAATCCATTTAGAAATCAATTTAAAATTTCATTTAAATAATTAAATAATTAATTAATGAATTTTAAAATTTCATTAATTAACTAATTAACTAATTAATTTAAAAGAAAAATCTCATTGAATTAAATGAGCAATTAGTCAATCAATTTAAATTTTCATTTAATTAATTGAATAATTAATTAACCAATTTAAAAACAAAAAATCTAATTAATCAATCAATTTAAAATAAATTTAAAATATGATTTAATTAACTAATTAATCAATTCAAAATAGAATTCAAAATTCATTTAATTAACCTATTTAAAATCCCTTTAATTAATTAAATCATAATAAAATGAAATAAATAAATAAATAAGAGAGTGTTTAAAGTAAACATCTTAATACAAACTCCTACCAACTAAAAAAACCAAACTCACACCAACTAAACTCAAATATCAAACTCTAAAAATTCTCAAACAAAGCTCTCAAAACATCTCCAAAATCCATGTGCAAGCTCCAAAGCAGTGCGAGCCTCCTGCAAACAAATGTACAAGAGCTAGTATTGTAAACAAAATTACAGTGCAAGAAAGAGAACAAGTACTGTAAAAAAAACTACAGTTCTAAAAGCTAAGTACTGGAACTAAAACATCGCTAAAGCGAGAAAAGAAACTACTGCAACAAAAAAAATAACACTAGTGTTCGGACTAGTAGAGAAGTGCAAATTAAGTAGCTGCTGCCCAATTCACCCTAAAACCAAACAAACAGACAACTTTCAATGAAACCAGTAAGTCCTACACCTAATCAAAGCTTACAGGCTACTTCTAATGCAGAAGCACAAGGGAAGTCGTAAGACATATCCAAACAAAGCAATAGACAACTTCCAAGGGAAGTCATAAGACATATCTACGAGCAACTTCCAATGGAAGCCGTATGCCTCGAAATAAACTCAAACCTACAAGAAACTCTTAAGCAGAGCCATAAGACCTATTTAAAACTAAACCTACATGCAACTTCTAAGGGAGGTCATAAGACCCAACAACAACATCAAGCCTTTATCCCACGTGGGGTCGGCTACATGAATCCTTTTTCTCCATTGTGTCCTATTAAAAGTCAAATTCTTGTTTAAATCTAATAAAGAAAGGTCATTCCTAATATTTTCTAACCAAGTCTTTTTAGATCTACCC
>NW_021319315.1:2835139-2901382 GCF_001605985.2 Dendrobium catenatum | reverse complement strand
TCTTATTCTCAAAAATATTTTTGTTAATATTTTTTAAATGCCCCCATATAATCCTAGAAAATCATTTTACTTTATTTTTTATTTTATGCCTCTTTATCTTAAAGTCTAAAACTAATAATCGATGTTGGGTACATAAATTTTCATTCGGAATAACTTTACAATCTTTGTAATCTAAACGATTTAAATTTCTAATAAGACCCATCCAAACAAAATTATAAGGCAACTTCTAAGGGAAGTTGTAAGACCTATCCAAACAAAATATCAGACAACTTCTAATAGAAGCATTAAGACCTATCTAAAACAAACAATTGGGCAACTCCTAAGTGGAGCCTTAAGCCCCCTCCAAATTTAAGCATATGGGCAACGCCTTATTGGAGATGTAATCCCCAGACCAAAGCCAAACCTACGGGAAACTTCCAAACGAAGCCGTAAGCCCTAAACCAATTCATACAACCGGGCTACTCCTAAGTGGAGCCATAAGCCCTGACCAAATTCAAACATATGGGCAACTTCGAAACGAAGCCGTAAGCCCCGAACCAATTCAAATAACTGAGAAACTCCTAAGTAGAGTCGTAAGCCCTGAACCAAATTAATTAAACGGGCTATTTCTAATAGAAGCAGTAAGATCCACTTTTTAAATGAATCAAGCTACTTTTAATAGAGGCAGTAAAACCCACTTCTTAAATAAATCTGACTACTTAATAAAAGTTGTAAGGCCCACTTTTTAAATAAATCGGGCTACTTCTAAGTGAAGCAGTAAGGCCCACATTTAATCAACATGCTAGGGAAACTTTTTAGTGAACAACCCTAAGCTAAACAACTAGGCTACTTCTAATGCAAAAGCCATAAGACCTATTACATCAAACCAGATAACTTTTAATGAAAGCAGTAAGTCCTACCCTAAATCAAACATATGAGCAACTCCTAAGTGGAGCCATAAGCCTCGAACCAAATTCAAACTTATGGGCAACTACTAAGTGGAGCCGTAAGCCCCAAACTAAACTAAACCAAACCTATGGGAACTCCTGTGGACCCGTAACCCCCTAACCAAATTCAAACCTATGGGAAACTTATAAATGAGCCGTAAGCCCCAAAGTAAATAAATTACTGGGTATTCAAGTAGATGTAAACCCCAAACCACAATAAAATTACAATCTATATCTAATCACTTCAGTTTACTCGAGATCCCTGAGAGGAGGCAACCAATGACTGGTAATTAGATTCCTTGAACATTACGATCAACGATTGCTGATGTTGGTAGACTGAAACCTATTATATTCCCAGGATGACGGAGCCATGGGATCTTGATCGTGTCTACCTCCATCCACCAACAAACGAGACTAAAACACCTAAAGTTATTTATCCTTAATCGAGAGTTCTCTCTTATGCAGTAAGAGAGGTAATTAACTATGAGGTATTGCGCTCATAGTAAGTAAGAACCCATATCTAGCTAAACTCTAAAATAATCTTCAGTGAAAATATGGTTAATTATAATATGCCTTAAGGAGAATGGAATCCAAGTGGAATTCATGTCGAAGAATCATTTTTCTTGAGCAAATACAAAAATGCCTAAATTATTTGATATGCACATAAATCAACATAGAGAAAAGTAACCAGCAAAATTTAAAATTTTTACACTCAAAGTTTTCAAAATAAAGCATTCTACAATATACTAAAAGTTACATGGGGAAAACTTTGTGAAACACGAGAAAAGGCTGTAAAATTTCAACTTTTTTTATTCCTTGATATATGCTTATTTGAATTGAAACCAGAAACAAGTATTTAGACGCCTACCTTGTACTCAACAAAATTCTTAATTTTCCAAATGAATGAATTTAGCTTCTTGGCCTCTTGATCTCTCCTCCTTTTCTCTCTTTTTTCTTCTCTGCCAAGCTGAGTGGGGTGGTGAGGCGAAATGGGAAATGGTTTTAAATATTTATTTTAAAACATCGTTTTTGACCCCTCACCACAGCGCTCACTTTTCCAGCACCGAAGTGCTCTAGCATAATATTCCAGTCTCTTCCAAATTCCTCTAAATCGAGAACCAGGCGCTTTAGTGCTACCTCAAATCCTCTTCCCAAAAGAGAAGACAGTGCTATAGTGCTGCCACTCCTAGAGCCGCAGCGCTCCAAAGAGCCTTTTGCCTCCTATTGGTTTCTCTTTTTCATTTCAATCTTTAACTTATTTAACATTAATTAGATACTAGAAAACTTATAATTAATAATTAAATAATCATAAGTGAGGATTAATATGGGATTGGTCAACTAGCTAGATTCTGGAACAACGGATATTACATAAGATGTGGGCTTACTGGGCTAGGCTTCTCATAAGTTAGCTGGTTAACTAGATTAGGCACTAGCCTATGTCAAGCTTGGAATCACTTGAAAGCTTAAACTAATAGAGTAATATGCTGCAATCTAGGATTCCTGAATATGAAATTCATTTTTCTTTACAATCATTAACATATCCATCTTTCACGCTTATTGATTGATATGAATCTAGGGCAGAGGAGGGGACTTGTGTTTGGGTGGATTTAGGACAAATTGGTTCAGGCTGAACTGCACCTGTATGGTTAATAATTTTCTAGTTCCTTTTAAAATTTTCGAAAAATATGCAAAAAGTCATATACTAATCTATAAAAATCTTCAAAAGTCCTTAGATGAAATGATCACTTTAAGCGTCAAAATTCCTAAAATAATATATTTGAGTCACTTCTATATTTCCAAAAGTACTTTTAGATTTGTTTTTTTTAAATTTATTATAATTCTTAAGTATTTAAAATGGTAGAAAATTATTCAATATAATATGAAAATTCATATGCATTTAGGAGAAATAATAGATACAGTTAACTCAATATCAAGCGACATCTGTTACATGTTATTACTGATAATCCGCTTTAAATGGCTTGCTGGCGTGAGCATTTTCTTACTTTGGATAATTACTTATGCTTTAATCAAGATTGCACAAACCTGTGCCCAATATTTTTTGAGAATTATTTTGTGTTGAACTTCATTAATGGTTGCATCTACTAATGGCATCTTTTGATTCTTGATGACTAGGGGTGTTGAACTTCATTAACTAACAAGCCTGATGAACTAATGATCCAAACTTAAGCTAGCCATGACTTGACTGATTAGCTCGTGAGTTTACTCATTGAAAAATATTAATATAAAATAAAATATAAAAAAATTAGCATTTATAAATTAAAATAAACAATTATTAAAAATATTTAAAAATATCTCATTGCATTATGTCAATGATTTTTTATTAGTTTTCTTCTAATTTCTTTTTTTTTTAATCATTTTATTATAATAACAGGCGTAACTTTAGCTTTTTTTTTAATTTTATTATTTTTTATTTAGGCATAACTTTAGCTTGACTTGACAGTTTACACCCCCTAATGATGACATAATAAAATTTTTCATGTTAGAATATGTTAGGCATTCTATATAGGCTATGTTTAGATGCATAATGATGTCAATCAATCGAGGCTCAAACCAAGAAAAACATTTACAGTTATAAATTTGTGTTAGAATTTTTTTGCATATGTGATGGACGTTTGTTCACTACTTAAAAATTATCTCCTTCTTTAATAAAATTAATTGCAATATGAAATATATGTAGTTTTTCATAGTATCTACTATCCTTTGCGATGCTTTTGATGTGCTGCTGATCATTCAATTCATTTGACGTGCTTGAAAATTATTGATCATTCTTTTTGTTTTCTATTATTTCAGGGCCTTAATGCACATTGTTCTTGTACATTATCTGGAAGTTAAGGTCAGAATTCAGTCACTCTCTTTCACCTGCTAATTTTTCTCTTTCTATTTTCAGATCACGTTACAATGAAGTAGATTGTGTGCCGACGGTTTCATGTTTTTATCCCTAATGCTAATGTTCTCTTAGTGATACTTTCAAACTGTAATGAAGCTTTTAGAAATGAATTTTTGTATGCTTATTTTTGATCTCCTATTAGTTAATTTACACTCTGGCATCAAACTTAATCATGACGATCGTACTCACTTGTTTTAGGTCATTTATTGGTGCTGTTACACATCAATGCAAACGTGCCCAATTTACATATGCATAAAACTATTTATATTTACACTCTTAGAGGGTGTTTAATTTGCTTAGAAAAGGAACGTAGTGCAAAAAGAATATAGTATAAAATAAATTTAGTGTATTTAAAATTTTTTAGGGTTGTATAGTTTTTTTTTTGGAAGGCGTAGAGTTGTCTAGTTTTTTTTGGAAGGCGTAGAGTTGTATGGTTGAGTGTAAAACCAATGAAAGAGAGTATTTTTTATTTATTTTGAGGTAAAATGAATTCAACGTAAAGCTTGACAGTTGTGCCTGATGGTGGAAGTAGCGGCTGACGATCGTGGGTGGTTTTGGCGGTGGTGAGTGGCAAAGAACTCACAATGTTTTTGGAAATGAGTCAAATCGGCTGATTTTGGAATGCACCAAAGATAAACTAGATGTTGAATTCTAAATTCATCGATAAAATACTTTACATTTGACATGCAACCAATCAAATAGCTGAAATTTTCGAAACTCGTATAGTTGGTTGCTTTACTCCTGTAATGCAGCAAAAGCAAACAATCCCTTATTCCGTTAGATGGATGTAATATCGCATAATGACAAAATCACATTTCGTGGAGCAAATTAATTGCTAAGCCCCTTTTAGAACCTTTGGACTTGGCCTTGGCCTAGTGCTCTATACCCAAACCCAACCATAAGATCATGGATTCGATACCTAAATCTTACAACCGTAAGTCCAATATTTTTTATGTCTGATCCTCATAAAGATTGGAGTCAATGGGACTTGAACCTTAATGACGGCAATGTTGAAATTGAATATCAGTCTAAGGGAATCCCCATAATCTTAAATAAACTTTTATGGGGCCTAAATTCCTGTAATAGTATAAAATATAAAAATGATAATAATAAATAAAAAGAAAAATATTGTCAAGTGAAATCTACAACCCTAATGATAAAATTAATAATCCATTGACCATCTGCAATAGTTTGATAGTATGGCAATTTTATAATTAACATCTAATCTCAAAGAATTAATGTCTAGTTGAGCATATCGTTATGATCATTCTTAAAACATCTCGCACTAATAAAATATGACGTGTCCTCTAACTTGGTATTTTTTCCGCAAAATGACACTAATGAATAATGATTATTACCGGGGCTCTTTTTTTGGGTGATTTCGCTGCAAAAATGACATCATATTATGTTCACAGTCATAACGTGGATATTTCCTAGTGGCTCTAACCCCTTTTTTTGTGAATCATAGGATACATTTGATAGGCACAAAACACTTTGTTAGCTAATGTTGATATAAAATTATCCCTTTAGACAAACATTCATCTTATGTTGATAAAGTACCATTGGATAAAGCAACTCATGTTTGCTAACAATGATCTTTTGGTTAGGTTGGTTTGACTATCTTCATTAACTAAGCAGACCATATTCTATGGCAGCCAAGGATGACAGAATCATTGGATCTTGATTAGGTTTTTTATTACCCCCGTCATTTGCTTTAAGTTAACGGTGGCAAATTTCTCAATTCTAGGTCAAAATTGTTGTTATGTTATGCTAAACATTTGGTACCTTATGAGTAGTATTTTTTGAAAGTTCTATCTCGTCATCTGGCGGGGAAATTAAATATTGGAGCCTACACTTACAGGAAATTTGAACCTGATCATAAAGTCATTGAAAAATCAAGGCAAAGTTTCTGGATGGTAGTGTATTATTTGCAATCCAATCTATCTTTTGAAAATTTCACCCAAAATATAACTCTCTTAGAAGAGCTGGGCATGAATTTATGGAGCTCACAAATACTAAAATGAATAAATGATAATTAAATCCTATTTAGTCACTAATCCATCAAAACAATTAACTATTATCTTGCTAATTAGATCATTGATTTAAGTATAAGATAATAAAATTTAATGACCTTAGTTTTAACCTTTATTTATCCTTAATATACAGTTAATGATAAATTATTTTAATTATTCCCATAATTAAACACTATTAAACTTGTTGATCTTAATCATCTACGTTAATCCCTAATTCACGTAATTTGTATATAATTAGCTTAGTTAATCTAATTAATCTCACCCATAATGCCAAACTTGTTTTCTTTACTTAAGTGCCTGTTTTTGAATCCAAACAGCGGTAGCTTTAAGTTATTTTTACTTGACTTCTTTTCATTATCTATTGCTTCTAATTGATAAGACTGACATTGTTAGACTACCTGGAAATGTCTTCATATTTTGGTTCTAAATTTTGCCTCTCAGGGTAGTAAAGGGGGCTTTAATCGTGTCAAGGATGATGATGACATTGCATCAGCGACCCGTATGGACAGCCCTGTCTGCTCTGATTCTTTTACTGGCCAGAGTCATCTTCCCTCACAGACCATGGAAATTGGGAGCCCAAATAGCACTCAAACATCAGTATATGCAGATGCAGAATCCGGTACAATTATCATCTGAATTGCTCTAAGATATGCTGTGAATTGTATACTGACAAAAATTGGGCATCCAGATAGCTTATTGATGATGATTTCTTCAAATGTTACTTCGCTGATTCATACTTTTAATCACACAACTCTCTTTCAGTGTATCTAAAGAGAAATTCGATTCAGCAGATAATCATCATGGAAGATCCAGATACCACCCTTTCGTTGAGTTGCAGCAGTATGTCGAAGGACCTCAAGGAGATGTTAACTTCTCAAACACAAATGCCCCATTACCTTCCCAAAGCAGTCAATGTAAGATGCATGGTTACTATTTCATAAAATATGTTTCTCCTAAAAGGCTGAAAGAATGAGTGTGTCAAAATTTTTTTTTTAGATGAATACCAAGAGCTCCCTTCTCAATCAAAATCTGGTTGCCTTTCAGTAGCACAAGAGAATATGACCAAACTATTTAACGGGGCAGGCCATGATTTACAGTTTAACAAGGCCAGAACATTATATAATGCAACTTCCTGGGAGGAAGTTATCGGGAATGAAGTTGATGGTTTCCAAAGGGCATTCAAAACTATTGTTACTGTTCCAGGTAACATCTCAGGACAAGATGATCTGGAATTTCATGAACTTCTTCCAGATGATCTAATTTCCAACCAAAAAGAAGCTGCTAACGATCAGAACAAAGCAAATTCTCAGGTTATTGAGCATGTATTCTACCAAGGGGGTGTTTTAGTTTAAAAACTTTATGTTCTTCTGGGATTGGGAAGTAGATTTTTTTTTCTTAACTTCTACGTTCAATGTTTTTTAAGTTATCTAGCTCGATATACTCAAATTGCATATTTTGATGTCTTTAGTTTGTCTGTCAAGTCTCTTAATAAAGGTTTGAACAAGATAGATGATAAAGTAAACCTGGAAATTACTGTAATCAATGATTTATATCAATTCAGCGATAATTTGTACAAGTAGGAAATTGGTTTACACGTTCTGATGATCTCTGAGAATGTGAATATAATTTTCATTGTACATTAATTTGGCCAAATGCACGTCTTGCTGCATAAGGAGTTCTTGATGTATGAATACCTTGAAGGAGTACTGTTTATATATCCAATACTTCTGGATGCTTGGATACTCATGGCATAGGTTTGGACGCTACATGAAGTTATTCTGTTTTAAATATTATTTAAGTTTTTCTTGGGTACCTAAATCCTTTCTAAAACTTCGATAGATATATAAATATCAATTACATTTTATTCAATCCAATCCTATAGAAATCTTTTTAATTTATTTGTTACATTTTCTTGAAAACATCGCCCACATGGTTGTCGGCAGAGCCAAATGATGTGTTGGAGGGATGCATATCCCGTTCTCTCTACCCACCCTTTTTATAGCAAGTAGAGTTAATACTTATTTAAATTTCCGTGAGGACCTCTCAGTTTTTCTTTTACATTAAGCAGAATGAGGAAGAGATTCTTAGATTCTATATGGTGAGGTTCTACAAGGCCTCTCATGATGTTACCGACGATGATAAGATTATAGATAATCTATCCCTTTACTTGGGGTTGTAGCCAAAGAGTTTAAAATTCTCAGTGACGATGCATCCTTTTAACAATATGAAGTGTCTTCTCAGAAAAGATGCAAAATTTATTAGCATCACAGAATTCATACGGGAGCCCGAGTCCCCTAATTAGCAGTTATGTTTATATTTGATGTTGTAATGATTTGTCGTTGGTTTATGTTTCTTTTCTATCATTGTTGATGATTAAAATTTTATAAATATATTTATTTATGTTTAATAGAATATCACCCGCCATAACTTAACCCAATTATGAGGAAAATTATGCTAGGTTTAGTTAGGTGTAAGGTTATGGTTATATCTATTATATGGAATACAAGTAGTAAACGTAATGATTAGAAGAATTAATATCGATTATGTTAGATCGGTGCAGGAGGGATTGGTCCAGTCGGTCCAGGAGGGACTGACTCTTCTTCTATCAGGGGCGGAATGTCTGTTCCGCACAAATAGAGCTCGCCTCTCTACTTGGGGTCCAACATGCGTCAATTATGAAGGTTTTTAGGTGGTTTAGGAGAGAATTCAAAGGAGGGGTGGTTTAGAGAATTCCTTTATGATTGGATGCTTTAAGTAGGATGTTTTCCTAGGGTTAGGTTGTCTTGTCTTTTGTTGGAATTTGTAGTCTTCTTAGGTTTTAATTGGGCTCTAGCGGCATCTAAAGATTGGGAGAGGTAGATCATCCTCTCCAATTGAGGATCAATCGTATATTGTTGTTTTCTTCCACTATTATTAATTAAAAGAGTATCTATTTTGTTATTCCACCATCTACTCTTAATTTCTGCTTTTGCAAATTGCTGAATTCAAATTCAGCCAAGGTTCTTTCATTTTTCTACAAGCTTTTCCTATCAAATTGGTATTAGAGCCTAAATCCGAGTACCTATGACGGTAAGAAAGGTAGAAGTGCTGAAAAGGGAGATTGGACAATTGAAATCCGATTTTGTAGGAAAGATTTCAAGTTTCGAAAAGTAATTTTCAACCATCCATGAGAAGATCGATGAGAAATTTGCCATAATGGAGGAGATGATAAAGAAGTTGATTGAGGGCGAAACCAAACCGACAACATCATAGGTGAGAGCATCATTGAACGAACTAGGAAATGGGAGATACCCTAATATAGAAATAATGAGGGAGAATCTGGAGGTGAAAATTTTGGGGGAAGAAGAGGAGATACCATCTTTGGAACCACTTCCAAGGAGGGGAAAGGTTGAAGGAGTAAGATTTTTGGTGGAACTATATAGTTTGGAAGGGGGGAAAGGTTGAAGGAGTAAGATTTTTGGTGGAACTATATAGTTTGGAAGGAAAATAAGATGGGGAGAAAATAGAAGCACCAGGCATGGTTCAACCACTCCTATAGGAATATTGAGATGTGTTCTAGCCAATTCATGGGTTGTCACGACCCGGCTAGCCCGAATTAACGGGGCAGGAGCAGACAGTCGTACGGAAAATACCATAACATAAATCATAACAATTAATTAAACTTTTATAACGGAACATGAACATCATCAACTATAATATGAAAGAGCCACTAAAAACATCAAATGAAAGTGTTCCAAGTTGTTTATTCTAAACCACAATAATTAAACACATAAATATCAACAATTACATAAACTCCAACAGACTTATCAGATACAAATCACTAACTCAAACTCATAACAGAAAACATAAAACCTTTCTTCCTGAGGTTCTCTACGACGGTAGGTGTACGGTCATCTCGTAGCCATCACTTCCCAAATGGTTCTCCTAGAAAAGATTCTCACAAGTAGGGGTGAGCTTATTCGCTCAGCAGGTAATTCATATTTTTCATAAAAAATTACATAAAACTATAATAAAACATCTTTTTATAATAAAACATGAAACAACGGTCAATAATGCATAAGTTCATAACATTACATATAAGAAACTTTTTTATAATTTTTTCTCAATCATAAACCTTTCATTTATCTTTTCCCTCAAACATCAATTTTCATATTGTGTAGAAAACATACATAAAACATATTATGTATAATGTCTATTATATCACCCGTCTCGGATGTGACCATAAATTTTTGTACTGTTCAGGTATACATTTTATATCATTTGGTCATTCCTTTACCATTAGCTCTAACGAGCTCCTTTACCATTTGACTCTTTTGAGTCCCTTTACCATTTGACCATCTCGAGTCCCTTTACCATTTGGGCACTCCGCATCAGCATGCATAGTCTTATATCATAATTTATGATTTATATTCAGTCAATCATATGCTTTAAAGAGAAACACTTGTGAATAAAAAATCATTTATTTAAGGCATGAAAATCTTGAATCTAAACATAATATGAAAGTTCACTAACATAATGAAATAAAAGACTTGAATATGTTATTTACCCAAAATGAAATTCGTAAATCGTATAACATGAAAATTCCAACTATTTGTATTGAATAAAAGTTCAAAACATGATTATGAAATTTTTACAATAAATATGAATACCTACCTTAACCCAAGCACGGTACTTCCTCAAAATGTTGTTTTGACACATCTCGATCTTCTTAAAGTTCATAACCTAATAATTGCATAAAAAGACGTGTCACAAATCAATATTTCTTAAGGTTTAATCTAATTCCTAATTGTCTAAACTTTTCGTTTACCCTTAATTGTTCCCTACGACATTTAATAAAATTAGAACAATTTAATCTTAATTTTCGGATTTATTAAAATCCATAATTTTCGGAAAATTCTAAATCTTCAATTTCATCAAATTAATATGCCGAAAATATCCCTAAAAATAATTTAATAATTATCTTATGTATTTTTAGATTTAATTAATTAGGAAATTAAGAAAAATGAAATTTTTCCTAAAAATCAAAATTTTCATTATTAAAGCACTTCTTATATCATAAGGAACAAAATTTATAATAAGGTTTGCTTAAAAATCATAAATTAGGAAAAATCCTAATCTTTCTAAACTCAAAATAATTTGAGAAAAATTTGTTTCTACCGTTAAATCACTTCCCTAAATCATCCCTATTGATTTCGTAAAGAAATTTGGAAGAAAAATCACATTTTTGGAAAAACCCTAGATTTTTTCTCTAAAAAAATCTTGAGGTTGAGAATGATTCGCTTTAAATAAATCATACCTTTATCATCCTCTTCGATTTGCACTAAATTTATCGCCGGAAAATCGCCGCCGGAACCTTGCCTGTCGAAGCCTGACCGTCCGCCCGTTCCTCTCAGTTTCGGTCGATCGTGCGAATAGAATGAGGGTGAGAGTTTCGATTTTTGCTCATATTAGGGAGAATAAGGATTGCTAAAAACCCTATTTTTCCCTTAAACAAATTCGGCTTAAGAAACAATTAGGGGTAGAATAGGTATTTCTACGCTTCTAAATTTTATAATTCCCTAAATACACAAAATTAAATATATGTTGTATATATAAAATCGATCAGAATTTTATGTAGAATTTTATAAAATTACTTTCGTAGAAATCCGTTAACTTTGAATTTTCACTTAAGTTTCGTTGCGACGCATCGAAATGCATGTGACAACCTACGATCATCATTTTTGGGTTTTACAGGGGTTGCTTCCTCCGCGGGAACACGTGCATGCTATTATTTTGGAAGGATGGAGTCTCACATATCAGTGTTCTTCCTAACCATTCTCCTCAACTCTAGAAGGATGAGATAGAGAGATTGATCAGGGAGATGTTGGAGGCAGTGATCATTTGACTTATTGACAGTCCAGTTTTCAATCTTGTGCTATTTGTCCAGTGCTTCAACAACAGTTTCCTTCGTTCCACATTGAGGATAAGGTGACACTTTAGGAGGGGAGTATTGATGAACCATCCGGGAGGGAATTAAGAAGTTTTCTTATGAACAAGGAACTATTTAGGAAGGTTCTTAATCAAAGAGGAATTGTTTAAGAAAATTTTTATTACAATTGGAAGGAAAATATTTAGGGCAAGAGACCTTATTTGAATTCAAAATTTAAGAGGGAAATATTTAGGGAAAGGGAGGAGGAATCAAGGAGAATTTTTTTAGGAAAGTTTTAATTACAATTGGGAGGAAATTATTTAGGGCAAGAGATCTAATTTGAATTTAAATATGAGAGAAAATTTTTTAGGGAAAGGGGACTGGTTTGAGAGGGAATTAGGGGAGCCTATTTAAGGCTAATAATAGGGTGCTTTCAGATTATGTTTAGGAGTTTGCTGAATTTAATTTATTCTAGGTTATTTGGGCTCTAGCTAACATATAGGGATTTGGGAGAGCCGGATCTTCCTCACCAATTGAAGATCCAATTATATCTTGCATTTCTCTTTATAGTTCTTTCAATAAACATTATTTTGGATCATTATTCTTCCCTATTTTTTGTGTTTCATCTACTGATTTTTGTGAAAGTGCATCCACTTCCTATCAAATTGGTATCAGAGTTGTTCGATCCTGGTGCCGATGGCTGGAAGAAAGGTCAAAGTATTGGAAGGGGAGATCAGACAAATGAAATATGAAATTTCAGATATTCAAACTTAAGTTTCAATTTTGAAAAGTAAAATTTCAGTCGTTCATGAAAAGTTCGATTTGAAATTTTCCATCATATAGGAGATGTTGAAGAAATTGCTTGATAGCCAACCTAAAACAACATCGTCGGAGGTGAGGGAAGCCTCCGACAACCAAGAGAGTGGGGAAAACTTTAATCTGATAAATTTAAGAGAAGAGAAGAAAGGGGGAGATTATGGGGGGTGAGGAGAAAGTGCATTCTCTTTCCAAGTAAAAATAATGAGTGAGAAATTATGGAGGGAATTAGGGAGAGTGCATTCTTTTTTGCTTTCTTTCCAAGTAAGAAAAGCCCTGTTACAGTTTGAGCACTTGGCCAGACGACTTGATCGGCTTCCGAAGATTGTACTGGAGGGAACTTTATGAAAAGGCTCAAACTAGAGATTCAAGCGGCAGTTAGAGTGATGATGCCTCATGATTTGGGAGAAACAATGGAGCTAGCCCAGTTTGTAGAGGATCAGAGACACTTGGAGAGGGGCTGGAGGCAGCAGCTCAGGAGGTTCGTATAAGATGACCACACCTTTTTGGCATTAAAAGAAACAACACCTGTAACCCAAAAATAACAATCGTATGTCGTTGCACGCATTTCGATGCGTCGCGACGAGACTTATGTGAAAAATTCAAAGTTAACGAAATTTGACGGAAGTAATTTTATAAAATTCTATGCATAATTTTGATCGATTTGATATATAAAATGTATAGTTAATTTTGTGTATTTTGGGAGTTATAAAATTTAGAAACTTAGAAATACCAAATCTACCCCTAACCTTTTCTTATGCCGGAATTGTTTAAGTAAGGGTATAACGGTCATTTGGAAATCCCTTTCTCCCTAATATATCAAAACTGAAACCCTCCCCTCTCCCCCATTCGCATATTTTGGCCAAACTAAGAGGAACGGGTGGACGGACGGACGGGGTGGCTTCGGCGGGAAAGGCTCCGATGATGTTTTTTTTCCGGCGAGGAAACTAGTGGAAATTGAAGAGGAAGTCAAGGGAAGGATTAGGGAAGTATTTTAACTGTAGAAATGAAGTTTTCTTTGAGAATTTTTGAAAATAAAAAATTAGGGCTTTTTACCTAAAATTTAATTTCCTTAAAAAGCTTTTACAAAAATGATTTATATGAGTCGTAGGAATGTTTCTAAAGAAAAATTTTAAGTTTTTATAAAAAAATTTATTTTTCCTAATTTCTTAAGTAATTAAATCTGAAAATAATTAAGGTAATTATTAAAATAGGTTTAACAGAATTTTTAGCATAATGATTTGAGTGAAATTTAAAATTTAGGGTTTCCTAAAATTTGGATTTATAATAATTCCGAAAATATAATTTTAATTATATTAATTATTGAAAATATATGTGATTTATGCTTAGTTTAGTTATAATTATCCTTAGGTGTGGATTAAGGAAACGACACGTGATTAAGCAACGTCGTGCAGCGTAGTTGGTGTTGTTCGATTCTTGCAAGGTAGAAGATTACATTTAAATTATGTTTATGAAATTTAATGAAGTATTATTGCATTTTCAAAAGTTACAAGTTAATGTTTATAATTTCTTTATTATTGCTTTAGCTTTTTAATTATTGTTTATACATATGGTATGTTACTTAGAATGTTAAAGCTAATTAAACAAACTTAAGGCATAAGATATAAAAATTTTTATTACCCAAATATTATTAAAGAACTTATGATGTAATGAATAATTTTTAGTATTCTTGATGAATATAAGTATTATAAAATGCATGTGCTGATGATCAGGAAGTGCTAAATGGTAATGGGGTTTTAAGGTGTCAAATGGTAATGGAGTTTTACGAAGCCAAATGGTAATGAAGTTCTTCGGAGCCAAATGGTAAAGGAATGATCAATAACTGTGTACCTGATCAGTACAAAACTCTATACTTCCGGGACGGGTGCTTATTATATTATGATTATAAAATTTATGCATTTTTATAGAAGGATTTAAAGAAAAGGAAAGTTTTATGAAAAATAAAGAAAGAAGGATTAAAAGAAATGTTTTAAGAAATGATTATGAAAATGTCTTATAATTCATGCATATAAATATTTATTATGATCTTTTATTGTTTCATTTTGCATGCTTAATTACTTGTTTAAGAAAGAAAATAAAAATATTTCATGAATTTAAGATAAATGTTTATCACCTGTTAAGCGTTGACTTCTCCTATTATTGGAAATATTTTTCACGATATAGTGTTAAGAAGTGATGGCTACAAGAGGACAGTACACCTACCGTTGTAGAGGACCTTAGGAAGAAACGTTTTATATTTTATGTTTTGTGTTTGAGTCAGTGGTTTGTATTTGAGAAGTTTGTTGAAGTTTATGTTGACTTTCACAGTTGATGTTCTTAGTGGTTATGGTTTGAGGATATTTGGAAACTTTCACTTTGTTGAATTAGTGGCTCTTTTATATTGTTTTGGAATGAAATTTAGTTTATGTTTATGTTGGTAAAATGTTAAAATTTTACTATTTATCGTACGACTATCTGTTCCCACTCCGTTAATTCGGGCTAGTCGGGTCGGGTCGTGACAACACCGGGTACTCTTAAGGAGACCCTAAAAGAGAAGACCGTAGGAGGAAGATGATGGAGCTTAGTTTGTAATTTTTGGAATCTAGGAAAAACAGCCCAAAAACGGTAAAAAAATGCAAAATTTCTTGGATGAAAACACTCACAAACACTTCAATAACTTGAATATCAAAAGACTTACAAGTTTCCAAGGATACAATGCTCTCAATTCGAGAAGAGAAGCTTTCTCCCAAGCCCTAAAGAAGAAGAAAGCTAAAACAGCCACCAAAACAAGATCCCTCTTAAACCAACCCTAACTCCCCTTTAACCCTCACATGAAACCCCCCAAAATACCCTAATTACCCCTAGGGCAAACAAAACAAACTCCCACTTACATTTGGTGGGCCTCTTGGGCCCACCCGCCTCCTCCCTCTCCTTCGGCCGCGCCCAGGCGGGCGATTTCTCCGCCTGTAAAAGGCGAGAACCGGCCCCTTGTGGGCCGGTGCGGATGCAGGATGGACCGGCCGGTCCGATCCATCAGAAGACCAGGGAAAAACTTCAAGAAAATCACAGAGACAGAGCTACAAGAGAAGAGGGCGAAAGGGTTGTGTTTTAGATGTGAGGAGAGGTATACACCGGGGCATAGGTGTAAGGTTTGAACTCTTCAGGTTCTCATTGTTTTTGATGACGAGAGAATGGAGGAGGGTGTCGACTTTCCACCTTACGGACAAGGTGGGTCTTTGGGAGGGGAGTATCGTTAGATCGGTCCAAAAGGATAGACTCTTCTTCGGGGGGTAGGAATGCCTATTCCGCACGAATAGATCTCACCTCTCTATGTGGGATCCAACATGCATCAATTAGGAAGCTTTTTAGGTGGTTTAGGAGTGAGAATTCAAAGGAGGGCCTGTTTAGAGAATTCCTTTATAATTATATGCTTTAAGTAGGATGTTTTCCTAGGGTTAGGTTGTCTTGTCTTTTGCTAGAATTTGGAGTCTTCTAAGGTTTTAATTGGGCTCTAGCGGCATCTAGAGATTGTGAGGCTAGATCCTCCTCTCCAATTGAGGCTCAATTGTGTCTTGTTGTTTTCTTCCACTATTATCAGTTAAAAGAGTTCCTATTTTGTTATTCCACCGTCTACTCTTAATTTATGCTTTAGCAAATTGTTGAATTTCAAATTCAGCCAAGGTTTTTCTTTTTTCTACAAGCATTTCCTATCAGATTCTTGCAAGAAACTAAAAGGAGATGGGAGAAATTCTAAGGCATAATGGAAGGTTGTAAAGTATTGCATACTTGAAAGGTTAACTATAGCAATGGTGAAAACTAAGTAGTGGATGAGAAGATATTACAAATATTGTTAGTGCTTATGCTCATTAATTGAATTAGAAGAAAGTTTGAAAACTTAAATTTAAAGTGATTGTTAAACTGTTATAATATTTACTTGAGTAAGAGATGATAAGTATTGATGGTGATTTAAATGGACATTTATGTGCTAAGAGTATGAGATATGAGAGTATTCATGGTGGGTTTGTAGGAGATAATGATATGATAGGAGAAGATATATTTGAATTCAAATGAACACATGATTCAAGCATGTACTAAGAAATAAGAATTGCAATTGGTTACTTATGAAAGCAGATCTACCAAAGAACAGGTGGGCTTTTCTTACTTGGAAAGAAAGAAAAAAAGAAAATGTAAGATTATAAGATGATTCTAGAAGTAAGTTATAGATTTGTATCTTGGAACTATAAAGAAATTCAAAAGAAATTATTTTTTAGCATAAGATGGTGGAGCGTGAATGATAAGTTTCTTAGCTATTGTGATAGGTTGTTTGGAGAGGTGGATTTGAATTATATAGTTCACCAAACTTCATATGGGATACATGGGCTAATTTTATTAAGAAGATTGTTAAAGTGAAAGCTTTGGTGGTGTATCAAGGAAACATGTAGGAATTAAAAACCTTTAGGAAAGTCTAGAAATAATTAAGTTGCGTAAAAGTGAGAGCTTTGGTGGTGGATTGAGGAGTTTCAATATTGAAGCTTTTAATGAGTATTAAAAGTCAAAAGATTTGCTAAGAGTGTAGTAAGCAAAATGAAAGCTACAACTTTGATGATATACATAATTGGCTAGGTAAGAAAAAAAAAAGAAAAAAAAGAGATATATAAATAGCTAAGAAAATGATAGGAGTTCTAAAGATTTTGATTAAGCTAGATGTATTAGAAGAGAAACTAATAAGATCTTAGTAATTGATGATGTTGAAATCATGGAAGAATGGAATTTTTATTTTTAAAAAAACTATGAAATAAGGGTTTTAAGGAATTATCTTTTTTAAAAGAGCAGAATGAATAAAATTATGAAATATATTATAATTTTATCCAAAAAAGTGAAGTTGAGTTATCTTTGAAGAAATGGCATAAAGCTTGGAGGTGTTGCTTGGTAATTAATATCTTTTTATTAAGCTTGAAGACTTAGATGATGAAAGTGATTAAGAAGTCTTTTACTATTAATGCCTTACAACAAAGGGAATATTAGTTGTAGGAAAATCAAATTTATGAGTCAACAAATTTATGGGAGAGAATAATGGAGCATAGGCTTAGAAAAATAATCTTCGTGTCAGGGAATGAATTTGCATCTGATGTTGGGAAAATCTTAAGAAGATTGCTATAAACCCTAAACCCTCAGGACGATCGCCATGAATCTAATCTTTTACCAAGGCAATAGTTGGTATTATAAATACTAAAAATCACTATATGACTTTTAATAATCTTGACTCAGCATATGATTTAGTATAGTGAGATTTGATTTGGCAGCATTAAAGAAAAAATTGTGTCTAAGGTATGTTAGAATTTATTAAATATAAAATTAAATACTAAAATAGTCCCTTGACCTATCCTATGTGGCCAATTTAGTTTTAAAGCATCATATTTATTCAATTTAGTTTCTCGATTATACAAAATTGATTCAAAATTATCACTCGTGTAGAAATTATGATACAAAATTGATCCCAATTTAATCCCTCCAGTATACAAAATTGATCCCAATTTAATCCTGAGAGACTATTTTGGATTAATTTTGAATACTCAATAGATTAGATTGAAGAAATGTGGTACTCTGGATTAAATTGATCACATACAAGTAATTGAGGAATCATTAAATATATGTATAGTTGAGCATTCACATGCATTAAAAGTAGTTATAGAGTGGTCAAATAGTTTTCAATTATAATAAGATTATATTAAGCATCAATATTTGGTCTAGCTACTGTATATCAATTATCATTTGTGCAAATTATGTGTAGTAGGAATCTGCAATATTTATTATTATAATAATTTTCATTATTGAAGATATTCTACTTTGTTATATTTTATTTTATTGTTTATGACTGTTTCCAATTTGTTGAAGTTATCTCTGAAGTAAAGTTATAAAATTGCAATTGTTTGCTTCTCTTTATTGGGTGATAAAGATGACACATATAGCCAAGTTCAATGTGACAAAAATAATAATGTTATGATAGATATATGACAACACTATAGGAATGATAGATTTTGAAATGATCATATGACATGAATTGTAGTAGTACCTATTGAGAGATTTCAGTTTTTAGGGCGTGCATAGCACAAAATATAATTACTTAGGTAGTCCTCAACATGAATGAATGAAATTGAGGATTTGAACTCCTATTGTTCAGGAATGTGTGCATTAAACTTACAGATAGAGAGATTTATTGCTTGAATGATGCAAATTTTAATCCTATTTTTCGAGACTTTTTATCGTGTCATTTGGCTCTCTGTTTCTTGTGCATGAATCATAGAACTAAACCAATTTTGTAGATTAGCAAACTTCTTCACAATGAGTTGCATATCACTTCTACACATGATTTGTTTTCCTGATTCTCATGGCATACTCACTACTGGTCTCATCTCAGTTTTTGTGAAGATTTTTTTGGCTGTTATCGACCAGCCATTCTAGTTTCATTTTTATTTTTCTCAGTGTAGCTTGTCTATTTTTCTTTCTCTAAAAGTGTATTAGTTACAATTTTGGAAGGATTTTAAGCATTATTCCATCCGTTAATTGTCTTGTTGTGACTAAAGAAATGACAGCATTTTGTGATGCAGATATTGGATTCCGAAGGTTCTCTTGTTTTGTTCAAAACAGCTTCACAAAATGACCTTTCTCTTAATGGAAAGATGAATGGCCCCTCCCTTTTAAAACAGGCATCATTGGACCTCTCTAATGTTGGAGGAGATGGCTTAAAAAAATATGATAGCTTCTCTAGATGGATGAGTAAAGAACTTGGAGAGGTAGATGATTCACATATGAAATCTAGTTCTCAGTCCTATTGGAACTTCATTGAAAGTGAGAATGTTGAGGATTCTAGCATGACCACTGCTGAACATTTGGATTCATATACAATGAGTCCCTCAGTTTCTCAAGATCAACTTTTTAGTATTTTAGATTTTTCTCCAAACTGGGCATTTACTGGTTTTGAAACCAAAGTATGATAATCTCCACTTGGTTTATTTTTATTTTTTTTATTTCTTGCCTTTAATATTCTCAGGCTTTGCTTTAAGAAGCCTTTGCACATTGCTGGCAAAATTTTAGCTCCTTACATCTATTTTATGATTTTAATAGGTTCTTATTACTGGAACGTTCTTGAAGGATCGTAAAGACCTGGAGAATTGTAAATGGTCTTGCATGTTTGGTGAAGTAGAAGTTCCTGCAGAAATCATAGCTGGTGGTGTTTTGCGCTGTGATACTCCTTTACATAAATCTGGAACTGTTCCTTTCTACATAACCTGTTCTAATAGATTGGCATGTAGTGAAGTGCGAGAATTTGAATTCCGAGATAATTATCCTCAATGCATGGACACTACAGATTCCCACAGCCACATAAATGAACTGTATCTTCATGTACGTCTTGGGAAGCTCTTATCACTTGGTTATTCGGACCAATCAACTCCTGTTGATAACATGACAGAGGAGAAAATTAACCTAAGCTATAAAATTAGTTCACTTCTTATGGATTCTGATGATGAATGGTTAAATATGCTTGAAACAACTAGTGGTGAAGAGTTTTGTGCTGATAGTTCAAAAGATCGTGTCCTTCAAACATTATTGAAAGAACAGTTGCATGATTGGCTTCTTAGGAAGATTGCCGAGGGTGGCAAAGGACCCTGTGTTCTTGACAAAGAAGGCCAAGGCGTGCTTCATTTAGCGGCAGCTGTTGGTTACGATTGGGCTATAAAGCCAACAATCACTGCAGGTGTAGGTATTAATTTTAGAGATGTACGAGGATGGACAGCGCTTCATTGGGCAGCTTTTTGTGGCAGGTAAATATCAAGGTTGGACACTCGCTTCAATTTATTTTGGCAATCTTACTAAGGCTCTATTTTGGACAGCTTTTTTATTGCTTTTTAAAGCAATTTTTTAGTAAAAAATTAAAATTTTTTACTAAAGAGCTGCTTTTAGAAACGGTAAGAAAGTCGTTCCAAACGAAGCCTAAGCCTACTCTCTATGTCTAATACCCTGAAGAGTGATTTGCATCTATTGTGTTTGCAGAGAACGGACCGTGGTATCCCTTGTCACACTTGGTGCAGCCTCTGGCGCATTGACCGATCCAACTCCAGAGTTCCCATCTGGGAGAACGCCAGCAGATCTGGCATCTGCAAATGGACACAAAGGGATTGCAGGCTTTCTTGCTGAGTCTTCTCTTACCGCACATCTTGAAACCCTTACCTTGAAGAATACTGACAATGTTGTTATATCTGAAGTTACTTGTACGAAGGATATGGAAGATTTTGTGGAAAAATATGATGTAAATGCACCGGGTGAACCTTCTATGAAGGACTCGCTCACTGCTGTTCGTAAGGCCACTCTTGCTGCAGCTCGCATTCACCAAGTTTTTAGAGTCCAATCATTCCAGAGAAAGAAATTACTGCAGTATAATGAAGAAATGTCCGGAATATCTGATAAGCAAGCTTTGTCGCGTATATCTATCAAAGCGAATACAACTGGAGAGCATAATACACCTGCCCATGTTGCTGCAATTCGTATCCAAAACAAATTTCGTGGATGGAAAGGGAGGAAAGAGTTTCTTATAATTCGAAAGAGAATCGTGAAAATCCAGGTGATTCTTTTTTTTTCTTTTTTTGTGCTATAAATCCTGGTGTGGTGTTGGCATGGATGTTCTTGAATCATTTTCATTGTGGTCGTCCTCATGCATTGGTTTCTTGAGATTGTTCTCTGGTTTTTCTGATACAATCTAGTGTTCGCCCTGAGATGTTCAAATGCAGCTAAACCATTAATTTTCTTTATTCTTTGAGATTCTCTTGCCGAGTTTAGCCAAAGAATTGAATGAAGCCATGTGTTGAAAGCGTTTGCTTTCTTTCTAAGAAAAGGCTAATCTAGCTAGGCCCTTCTTATTTTAGCTCTTGCACCCTTTCTCTTTGCTAATATTGTTAGCTCTAGGACAAAGGGCTTTGCTGACACAAGAATTGAGTAGGTCCTGTAGCTAAAATTGAATCTTTCAGCTTTTTTTCCTTCTTAGTGGCGCAATGTTTATGTGTTTTTGTTGGGTGAGGGAGGATGATGTCGTTAGGAGGGTTATTATTATTTTATATATTTTTGTTTAAGTCTCTTTTTAGTTTTTTCTCTTATTAGGGGTAGTTTAATAATTATTGTCTTTTGAGTTATTAGGTTTTTCCTATAAATACACGAGCCTTATATTAGGATAGCAGTTTTTTCTTGAGAGTTTGTCTCAAGTTATATCCTGATTTAGGTAAGGAATTCCCTGTTGATTTGGGGTGGATTAGGGGTGCAAATGAGTCGAGTCGAGCTTGAGTCAGGGGTTGTTCGAGTTGAGCTCAACTGTCAAATGCCGAGCTCAAGCTTGAGCTCGAACTCAAGTTGAGCTCGAGCTTGAGTCGTTCCACCGTAAACGAGTTCGAGCCGCTTGTCGAGCCTCTGGCGTGGTTTGGTTCACCGGTGGATTCTCGAAATACACGTGGGAGGAAGAGATTTATTCCCTGTCTTAAAATTTTGATTCGCTGTCTTTTACAACTGCACCGGAGAGAGAGAGAGAGAGAGAGAGAGAGAGAGAGCAGAGAGCAGAGCATATTTTTTGAGTTTGTCATTTATTATTCTGTGGCTGTCAGAGAAGAGGGAGAGAGAGAGATGGGCAGGCGATTAGCATTTGAGCCAGAGTACATTTGGCGGGAATTTAAAATACTGGGTGAGATTTCTAAAATATCGGGCAGGAATTAAAAATACAGGCCTGAAATTATTATTCATTTTTTAAATTATTTAAATTTAATAATTTCGAGCCGGCTCGCGAGCTCACGAGCCGAGCCTCATCAAGCTCGAATTCAAGCTCATTTAATAAATGAGCTTGAGTTTGAGCTCGAGCTCGAGCTTGTGACTCGATAAGCTCGGCTCGCGAGCTTGTTAACGAGTCGAGCTCGAGCCAGCTCGCGAGCTGGCTCGACTCACTTATACCCCTAGGGTGGATTCCCCTATGTTGGAGAAGGAAGTATAGAAGGAGATTGTAGTAGGGTCTGGGACTCCACCAATATCGATCACTGGAGTTGTAGATATCTTCTTCCTAGTCGTCCTTGGCCGCTGCAATAGGTTCTAGTAGTGACACTTGGTTGCGAAGGGATTTCAGGCAGCTGCATGCTTATAATTCCAGGTTTGAAGGCTTTCTTGGGGCCTGGAGCCATAGTTACCAGCCAAGATATGCCTCTAGACAACTAGGAAGCACTAGGAAGAATATGCCTTTCTCAAAACTGAAGGAAAATTGTGAAGTTCTGCCAAAAAAAAAGCATAGTGATCTACCCTATCTTTTCTTGATTAAAGTGTAGGTTCCTGGAATTCCAGTAATCATTGTTTCAAGCTGATTTGGAATAGCCCACTTTGGGAGGAGAGTGTTCGGAATCAGCAGTTAGAGAATAAGGATTGCAAGAAACCTTCTACATCAGGTTCTCTGTTTTCCAATCCATTTTCTTCATTTAATTCTTTCAGTTTAAGAAAAAGTCTATTCCATTTGGTCTGGACTTTGATGTTGATTGCTGGTGACCAGCAACCTGTTTGCCACCATCAGCTGGGATCCTTGATAAACTAATTTTTTCATAGAACAAGATCAAGAAGACTATAACAGGATAGACAACAACTTATGGGGCTGTTGGAGTTACAACTTCATCCTGCAAGAAAATTTGGGTTCGATTTAGGGAGAAAATGCTAAAGTGAAAGTTAATAACTTGATGCAAATTGTGTTTAGATATTTCCATTGGGTGTGGATTTAGAGTTCAAATTTCTTCTTGTTTTTTTTCCTAGGTTATTTAGGGTTTGTTGTAAAAGTGTTCTTGAGTGTTCAAATCTTATATCGATTTCAAATTTTGGCATCAAAACCTTAGAAATAGTGATGAAATCATCCGATCGTGGAAAGTTTATCAAAGAAGAGGTTGAAGATCTGCGGTCATAATTAGACCACTTTATTTTTGAGTTATTATTTGTATTTAATTTATTTATGCATTTTTCTGTTTTTACCCTCATTTGAGGGAGTAGGTTCATATGACCCCAGGGGGTACTTTTGTTTTTAGAATTATTATTATATTTTGACTATTTATAGTTCCCTTCTCCTCTTTGGATGATGATGATTATTATGAAGAAAATTTCCTGCACTTACCCCTCCCTCTTCTCCACAAACTGCCGGCCAAACCCTTCCAAAAGTCGCCGGCCAAGCACCCCCTCCCCTTCACTACCATCCAAATCCTCCACCAAGCCGCCGATCATCCCACTTTCCCCCTTCAAGTTCCCTCTTTTGCAACTAGCCATAATTCCTCCTTTATTTAATATTCTATCCTTAGCAAGCTTCTGAATCCCTCCAATTAAATCCCCCACTCAGCCTAACCACCAGCCCCCATGCTTCCACAAGGCAATAACCGAGTGCTCTCTTCTCAAATAGCTCTATTCCAGGATTTTGATCTCCCAATGCTGCTGTCCAGATTTCCTGGACATTTTAAAGCTGTTGTCCAGAAATTCCAGCAAACATAAACTTGCTGTCCCGCATCCCATAGCCAGCCAATTTGTTGTCCATAAAGTTCTACCTGCTGCTCAAAAATTTAAGCAAGGCCGCCTACTGCCCTGCTATCCGGAAGATCTTCCTTTGTGTCCAGAAGCTCCAGCACCCCATAGTTTGCTGTCTACTCATGAATGGCCAATCAGGAGCTTGATTACGGCTTCGTATTTGACGATCAAGGATTAATCGACATTCACCGATCTCCGTTCTTCGACGTAGATCTTGATAACTACTACTCCACCGAAGAATATGTGGAACGAATCATCTTCTCCCTTGCAACCACTATTGATTAACGACAACCTCTCGTTAAGTGGAAACTCTCTTCCGAATCCTGACGAAGGTGAGCTCTCTCCCGATTCTTATTTCTTCTAAGTCTTCATTAATTGTGGCATCATGAAGATTATGCAAACTTTCTCCGCCTAACCAATTATTAAGAGTGTGAGTGAGGGATATTAATATTGATTAGTCTAACTTTTAATCTAGGGATTTCCTTTGAAAACCCCCACGTGATGCAAAGCTTTATTTGAATTGGTTGTTTTGTGCTCCTAACAGTTATCGTGTATTCAATTGTCTACGCCTAATCATTGCTTTATTGTGTTCAATCTATTGTTTAATCCATGGGAAGTTGTATAACTGCTATTGATTCATCACAAAGTGTGTAATTTCAAAGCTAATACATTTTCTTATGCATGAAGTTCTACATCACATAGGTTGCTGCCTTGAAGAAACTAACCCCACAAAAATCAAGAAATAGCTATGGAAGAATTACATTATGAAATTCAACAATTACAAAATAGATTAATGGCATATAAAGGTTGTGAATGAGAATCTCTTTCATTTCACTCTAATGAAGAACGTTTCGATCAATTACTTTGAAATCATTCAAAGAGGGCGAACCTTATCTTAGAAGAGAACCAATATGATGCTATCAAGATTTTGGGGTTAAGGTAGACATTCTTAATTGTAAGGGCGGATTAAATACTGATGACTTATAGTTCGGTTGCATATGGTGGAGTGCGTGTTTAAATATGAAGATATATCTATTGATAAGTGTGTAGAATAGTATCCATCAAGTTAAATAAAATTGAATCCATTTGATGGGAAATCTTAAATGAATAAGAGCAAGAGAGGGTAGGAATAAAACCATCACGTGAGAGAAAATGAAAAAAAAGAATTACATAAAAGGTACTTGCCAACTCGTTTTAAGCGTGACGTCTTCGTTAAACTTCATAATTAGTTTGTTCATAGAAGAATACGTGGTTGAATTTGAACAATGAATGTTGAAATGCAATGTCAAACTCGAGGAGTATACCATTGCCCAGTTCATTGGCACTTTGTGTTTTTCGATTGCAAATATCATACAACTACAGCAATATTGAACGTTATGTGAAGTCACTAAATTAGCTTTAATGATATAATAGAATGACAGCGTATCAATACTAATAACTTTTCTTTTGTTTCAGGGAAATTTTTTTGTAAAGATTGTAAGGAATTTTGTGATGACGCTGTGAGGACCAAATCATTCCAAAGCATCAAGGAGCTATAAAGCCAACACTTCAAATACTAACAATTCATTCACAAAGTTCTTTAGATGCTTAGGATTTAAACATTGGGTCAAATTGTTTAAATCAACGTGGTGTGTCTATAGTTGAGGAGGCCCCACCTAAGGAAAATACTAAGTAGAAGACCCCCTAATGATAATGCTGAGCAATCAGTATATATGGATAATGAAAAGCTTTTTTGTGATTTGAAGAGTTTTAAGCAAAATTATAGATCCAAAGTATGATTTATATTGACACAACATTTTTCATACTAGATGTACACAACATTTTTCATACTAGATGTTACGTGTAAGGGAAAGTGTGTGATATGATTATTGACAAGTGAAGTTTTGAGAATACCGTCTCTAGTCAGATGATTGAAAAATTAAATATATCTACTTAGGAGCACTCTACATCCTATAGATTATCCTTGCTATATAAATGAAATGAGATAAAAAAATAACAAAATGATGTTTAGTGCAATTTTTCATTAGTAAGAAGTTGCAAGATGAGGTGTTATGTGATGTGATTTCCATGGATGCCTATCATTTATTATCAAGAAGATCATGAAAATATGATAGGCATATCATCTATGATGGTTTTAAAAATACTTGTACTTTAGAATATGAAGGCAAGAAGGTGATTTTGATGTCAATGAAAGATGACATTAAGGAAAAGGTTGGAGTCAATGTTATAGCTTCTAAATCTATGTTCCTAAAAGCAGTGCTAGAAGCTTCATCTACTTATGCCTTTGTAGTTATGGAAGGAAATCAAGAAGAGGAACATATCCCAAAAGATTCAACCTTTACTACAAAATTTTTAATATGTATTCCCCACATAATTACCCCTAGGATTATCTCAGATGTGAGATGATGTACAAAGTATGATTGATTTTGTCCTTAGTGTTGTTTTTTGTTATCATCTAGCCTATCGTATGAGACCTAAGGAGTATGAAAAATTACAAACTAAGTAGAAAAACACCTGGCTAAAGGTTTGATTTTTGAGAAAGCGCTAGTTCTTATGCAGGTCCTACTTTATTTATCTAAAAAAACGGCATATAGCGTATGTGTATAGATAGTTAAGAAGTTAATAAGATTGTGATAAAATATTGATTTTCAATCCCACTACTAGATGACTTATTTGATCAATTACATGGAGCATGTTTCATTTCCAAAATTGATTTACGCAATAGGTGACATCAAATATAAATGAACTAGGAGATGAAGGGAAGACTACTTTCAAAACACTAGATGTTATATGAGCGGATGGTGGTATCTTTTGGTCTACATATTGCTCCCGACACTTCTATGCACTTGATGACTCAAGTGTGTAGACCCCTTCATGAGAAAATTTGTCATGATATATTTTGATGATATCCTTGTTTGCAATTGCTTTATGGAGGAGGATTTATATTATTTAAGTCAACTTTTTGTATCCCTACAACTAGAGAAGTTATATGGCAATCCTATTTAATAGATTTTTTAGCTATCAAAATCGATTTTCTATTGTACGTTATCTCTAGTGTTGGGATTGAAATGGACCAAGTAATTATTCAAGACATATTAGATTAGCTTATGTCACAATCTTTCATCGATGTACGAAGTTTTCATGGCTTGATGTCCTTCTCTCAACATGTTATTATGATTTTTCCCTTTGTGGCTACTCCATTATTTGATGTTCTTAAGGAAGATAAATTCATTTGGATACTTGTAGCTCAACCTAGTTTCAAAAAACTTAAAACAAATTATAACCAATGCCCCAGTTCTTGCCCTTATTTCAATTATATCTTTGAAGTTGATTGTGATGTCTCAAACATGGGTATAGGTGTCATGTTGTCAAAATTGGCATCTAGTTGCCTATGTTAGTGAAAATTTAAATGAGGCACTACACAAGTACTCTACTTACGATAAGAAATTTTATGCTATCTTCCGTTCTTAGAGGGCTGAAATCATTAGCTATTGTCTAATAAATTCATTTTATATACAAGCCATGAACCCTAAAATGCCTTCAATGTAAGAATAAGCTTAAGGGAAGACCTTTAAAAAAAAAAAAAAAGCTTAATGGAAGACATAAAAAATTAAAATAAATAAAAATAAATAAATAAATAAATAACTTAAGTGAAGACATGCCAAGTGGGCTAAGTTTCAAGTTTGATATTCAAAACCAGGTTGCTGGCACTTTGAGGCGATTTTATACACTTCTTGGAGCCCTTTCAGTCTAAAGTCATAGGGTTTGAAGCAATAAAAAATCTTTATCCTGGGGAGTTGAATTTTGTGAAAAAATGGAATCTATGCCAAGTCGGAACCCATATGTTCTATTAAATTCAAGATGGATACTTTTTTTTTTCTTAATTGTGTTTGTATTCTGCATTGTTCATTGCGATAAAATGTTGTGTGTCATGATGGACGATTAGGGGGTATTTCAGTTGTGATAAAATCATTGCCCTTATTCACAAAAATTTTTATTGGTCATCTATTCAACTTGATTGTTGATCGATTCCTAAACAAAATGTTGGGTGTGCCACATAAGCTAAAACCAGGAGGACATACACTCCCTTTCCTGTACTTGAGTTACTCAGGGTAGATGTAGGTATAGATTTTGTGATAGGACTTCCAAATACCAAACGACATAAGGACTCTATCATAGTAGTGTATCGGTTTTTCTGAAATAGCTCTTTTTATTCCATGTCATAAAACTCATGATGTTTCCTATATTATTGACTTATATTTTCAAGAGGTCATTCTTTTGCTTGGAATCCTATGAATTATTACTTTATATTGACATGTTCATTTTTAGTCATTTTTGAAGAACTTTATGGAGAAATTTGGAACTAAACTAAATTTTAGCTCAACTGCTCACCCTTAGACGAATAGCCAAATAAAGCATGTCATTCATAGTCTAGGAAACGTATGATGATGTTCTGCAGTAAAAAATATAAAGCAGTGTGATCTTACCTTTGCCCAAGCTGTGTTTGCTTACAATTGGTCCATCAATCAAACTACAAGTTGAAGTCCTTTTGAGATTATATATGGTCAGAATCTTAACACCCCCTTAGATTGGACTCCCGTGATTATCACTTCAAAATTTACTGTTAATGGAGTTAAATGAACTGAGGAGATTAAAATCTGCATTATCAAGTTCAAAATATGACTAAGAAGAAAAATACACAATATCAGATGAAAAGCAATAAATCTCGCATCTGCTGGACCTATTGCTACACTTAAACTGAAAGCTGATGGATGTAAATATTTCGGCCACCTTCAATGTAGTTGACGTTTCACCCTACTATGACTATGAAAAAGAACTAAATATCGAGGATAAGTCTTCTCCTACCTTGGAAGAATGATGTGGTGAGGAGTTGTTAGCTAATTTAAAAAAAAGAAAAAAGAGAAACGAAATTAAAAAAAAAAAAGCGTTGTTTCATATCAAACAGTGCATATTTCTGAAAGCAACGTACCCATTCGATAAATGGATGGATGAAAGATAGGGAAAATGAAACTTACAGGTAATTGAACTGTTCCGTCACACTCTCTTCCTTCTACCCACTCCCTATCTCCGTCCAACTCCGCCCAGCACGAGCAACACCCTCACGCACAAGCCGCCTCACCTACCCTGCTCCCTATCCCATACGCACGGCCGTCCTCCACCTTGCTCTCCATCCCGCATGCTAAGCCGAACCAAAGGCCTCGCGCACATTGATCTTTGATCCAGGCAGAATGAATTTAAACTGGAAGGCCTCGCGCCGTTTATCTTTGATCTGGGCAAGATGAATTTTAAACTCGAAAGCCTTGCGTCTTTGATCTTTGATCCGGGCGAGATGAATTTTAAAATCGAAGCCTTCGTGCCGTTGATCTTTGATCCGGGTTGGAAGAATCAACGGCAAGTGACATCTCGATCTCCCCTCATAGGGAGGAGATGCCAGGAGACTGTCAGATTTTTCTATTAAAAAAAAAGGAGAATTTTCTATTGGAGAGCTATTGCAGAATTTTCAGAGAGCAAATTAGAAATAAATTAAATAAAAATATTTTTTATCAATAACATAATAGAATTTCTTTTAATAAATTGGTTAGTTAATTAATGATTTATTTTTATTTTTTCCAATTTCGGGAGTTTCTGACTTTGATTCATAGGATCAATGATCAAAGAAACGTAGGCCAGCATTTCTTCCAATTTTGGGAGTTTCTGACTTCCTTCATTAGTGTATTCTCTATTTTTATTTTTTTTTCCTATTTTATATTTCTTAACCTCCTTTGTTTTTGTTTTAGGATTTTATTCATTAAAGTTTATTTATTCTTTTACTCATCTGGTAAAAACTTAGGCCCATATACGTGGTCACCAAGTGAGGAAGCGATACAAAAAGATTGTCTGGACAGTAGGCATTATGGAGAAAGTAATACTTCGCTGGAGACGAAAAGGGAGTGGTCTGCGTGGGTTTCGATCAGAAGGCCTGCTTGAGGGCTCTTCAGGTCAAGAAGCACAGCCCCAAAAAGAAGAAGATTACGATTTTTTACAAGAAGGCAGAAAGCAGGCAGAGGCTCGGATGCAAAAAGCACTTTCAAGGGTCAAATCCATGGTTCAGTACCCTGAAGCAAGAGACCAGTACAGCAGGCTGCTTAATGTTGTTTCGGAGCTCCAGAAGTCAAACGTAAGGATCTTTCTTTTATTTTTATTTTTCTAAATGATTTAATATTTCCAACTGTAGGAAACAAACATAAAACTCCTATTTGCTGCAATTAATTATGTATCTGCTAAAGGGGAAATTATTCTGCGCGGGGTTTCGAATGTAGAGGATCTTCACTTATGCTCTGCTCACACAGCAAATAAGCAGCAAATCCTCACAACTAATTATTTGCTGCTAATTTACTGCGTATCTACAAATACGCATTATATAGCAGTAAATACGTAGTGCGTACACAGAGCTTACGCATAGGATACAGAATAATTTGAAAGATTCTCTATGTTCGGACTCCGCACAGAATAATTTCCCTTGCTAAAGCCACCGGTGTTTGCTATGCAACTAATTTCTTCATCAGATGTCTGAAAATAGATTGTATCAGGAACCAATCAGCGGGTCGCTGAAGTTGAAAACTCCCTACTTTCAAAGACCAGCAACTCTAAACCCTCTGTGTGCTGCTACATTTTCGATACTGTTAATTAATTAATTTCTTAATTGCATCGCTCTATGCTTTCATTTGTTACTTTCAGATAAATTCCTTCATTTTTTCTGCTAAGGTTTGACAAATTTCAGATGCTGCAAGATAGATCTTCCCATGAGGTTGACGATGTTAACAATGGCGATTTCATGATGGAATTTGAAGAGTTGTGGGAAGAAGATTCAAATATTCCTGCTTCATAATTTAGGGAGAATAATTTTCATTGCAGTTGATGTAAAATTTCGTTTCACTAAAATTGGTCTGGTAGTCTTAGCAATATGTAATATGTATTTAATCCCAAGATGGGGAGATAATTTTTTGGCTGCATTGGAAATCGAAGCCGAGAGGATACCCCATCTTTCATAGGGTCTGTTCTTTAAACTAGAATAATCCTTTGTTGCCAAACTTAAAGGAAGCAGGAATTGTGATTTATATTTCTTTGTTGTAGCGGTTCTGGTCTGTGGATGTCTTATTTTGAAGTTTGTATAGTTTTAAGTCATCTTAGACTTTATTTGGAACAATTTTCTTATTGCTTCTTAAATTTTTATACTAAAAAGAATCCTTTAAGAAGCAGTAAGAAAGACATCCCAAATGAAGTCTTAGGCTTCTATTTTATTGCTTTGTAGATTAAAACAGGTTTTATAAAATGATAAAGTTCGTATAGTATGCAGCCCTTGTGATGCGCTGGAATGAATGCTGGGTGGTGTCCAATGGGTCCAATATATAATAGGGAAAAGTTATTACATCCCGATAAAAAATTGAAAATCCGGACAAATACCGAGCAATACCAAGTGCTGTACCAAGTATGGTACTGAGTGCCCAAGTGATGTGCCGCTTTGTTATTGGTCTCTAGACGCGTTCGGTGTCCGGACACAATAATTACTTCCAATGTACGGGCTTAAAAGAAGGCTGGGGCTGAAATCCCATAGCTATAAATAAGAATAAGTGTTAGTTTTAAAGAAGAAAATTTGCTTTATGATGTCCTATTCTGAATTTTTATGGTTTTTTACTATTAAATTTAATTTTAAATTACAAGAATACACGGTTTATCAAATAATTTATATTGTAATTTTACTAAAGCAATTTAATAGTACGCATCTGCAGGTGTAATTGCTAAGAGAAAATTATTATTTTTCAAATATTATCATGATTATTATGTAAAATATATATTTTTGAGGAAAAAATAAAATAGCAACATTCATAAATTTATTGAACTCTAATATCTATGATTGCAAAAAATAGCTTCAGCCACAAAAATTAATAGTGGTGTAATTACATGTACAAAAACTTAAATTTAATTATTTATAAAACTAATATCCTCTCTTATTCATTCTTCATATTCTCGGTCTAAACATTGAAATTTATAATAAAATTCTAATAAACTGTTTTTCACATTTGTCAAAATTTAACGGTTTAATTGTGATATGCAAATTTCTAAATTTAATAGTTAAAAATAAATAAAATGAATACTTAAAGAAAATTAATTTTATGTATGTAATTTGCCCAAATATTTAAAATAGTAATAAAATTATAACCAAAGCTTACTGCGGCAATTTAGAGCTGGTTGACATTGAGTGAATTTATAACAAATTTTACACTCATGAATAAGAAAAATTATTATGTGTGGTGTTCAAATGAGTTTAGAGGTCAATTTGGACGCATCATCACAGTGCATTGGATGACATGATGCATCATGACCTTTGGACGTATTCGAACACCGCACAGAATAATCTCTAAGTGCACACGGCCTCAAAAATAAGACTTCAGTGCTGAAAAGTTGTGCAGCATGTGTGAAATATATATATATATATATATATTGTGACGAGGAACCGTCTGATGTCACACTCGGCTTCATAGAACGTGTTTGGCGGTCCTTAAATCTTGGCCGACCTACCGGGCCACCAACACCACTGTACTCGCAGCCTGCGCTTTGGGGCCCATTGAACGGGCGATTGATGATAGGTTCCCAACCGAGCACGCCCATCAACTAAAGTAAACATAGATGGGTAGAGAAGGTAAAGTTTGCTTGTATGATTTGTTGCATGAATCAGTTTATGTTCTTACGCGCCGAATTGAACCTTCACAAACCCGGTCTTCACCTCTATGCAGTTCGCTCCTCGCCGGAAATGGAATCTACTAATCGAAAGCTCTACCAAAGATGGTTTCTTCTTAGAATCCCTTGATCTCTACTCTTCATTGCTGAAGTCTGGTTGTCACGGAGACCACCTTACATTTACTTTCGTGGTGAAGGCCTGCGCTCAGCTGGCTTCCTTATGGTCTGGCAGAAAAGTCCAATCCCATGTAATCTTACTTGGTTTCCAATCCGATGTCTTTGTTCAGACTTCTCTTTTGGATATGTATTCCAAATGCTCTTTCTTGTCCGAGGCACGACAGATGTTTGATGAAATGCCAAGCAAAAGCGTGGTTTCCTGGAACTCTATGATCTCTGCTTATGCCAAGGAGTTCCAGATAGACGAGTCGTTTCGGCATTTCAATGAAATGCGCTCTTGTTGTTTCATTCCATCCTCAAGCACTTGCGTCAGCCTTGTATCAGGATGTTCTGGCTCAACTTCTGCCCTACAGCAGGGTAAATCGGTCCATTGTTTTGGTACTAAACTTGGGTTTCATTCAGATTTACGCCTTTCGAATTCAATTCTAGGTATGTATGTGAGGTTCAATTTAATCCATGATGCGATATCTCTATTTGATTCAATGAAGGAAAGATCAGCCATCACTTACACCACCATCTTTGGTGGCTATGCAAAGCTTGGAGATTGTTTTATGGTGCTGAATCTCTTCAATCAAATACGCTTGAAACAGATAGGTCTGGATGCCATTGTATTTGTCAATCTTATTTCATCTTGTGCTCTTTTAGGAAGATTGCTGATAGCATCCTCTGTGCTTTCTCTTTTGATCAGAAATGGTTTCGATTGCAAACCTAATGTTGCTGCTGCAGTAGTTAATATGCTTGCAAAATGTGGTGATATATTTTCTGCTAGAAAGTTTTTTGATTCTGTCACTAACAAGGATGTCCTCCTTTGGACTTCAATGATTGGTGGCTATGTTCATGCTGATCTCTCAAGAACAGCATTAGATCTTTTTGAGGATATGATAAGTACAGATTTGCCACCAAACAAGATAACAATCATCACCATACTATCAGCTTGTGCTGCCATTGGTTCACTCTCTGCTGCTGAACAAATTATTGAACACATAGATGCTTATGGGTTTCAATCAGACTTGCAAACTCAAACCTCGTTGATCCACATGTACTGCAAGTGTGGGAGTTTAGAGAGAGCTGAAGAAATATTCAATGCCTTATCTCGCAAGGACTTGGCGGCATGGAGCTCCATGATAAATTGCTATGCTTTTAATGGCAAGGGAGAAGAATCACTTGCTCTGTTTAAGGAGATGCTGAAGGACAAAAGCATTAAGCCAGATGCAGTAGTTTTTACTGATGTTTTATCAGCATGTAACCATTGTGGTTTGGTTAAGGAAGGTTTGAAATGCTTCACAAGTATGCAACTGCAATATGGTATTGAACCTAGCAAAGAACATTATTCATGTATGGTAGATCTTTTGAGCAGAGCAGGATACATTGATTCATCTTTGGAATTCATCGGTCAAGTACCGGTTCAATTAAGAAGTCAATTATGGAGTCCTTTTCTTAGTGCATTAAGAGCTTGTAATGGTGCTCTTGGAGAAAATATCTTGCCCAGTAAGTGGGAGGTGGAGGGAGAGAGCACAGGGAATCATGTATTACTTGCTGGTATATCTGCTTCTTTAGGGAAGTGGAAAGACGCTAGAGATTTCAGAATGTCAATAGACAAGAGAGGGTTGAGAAAGGAAGCTGGATGGAGTAGAACTGAGCTTTATAGCTGAACAACCTATGTATATTTAGATTGTACAGCACAATTGAGATTTTTCTTAGTAAATTATTTATGTAGCCATTCGCTTTCTTTGTAACGCTTCGCCACATTGTTCGGGAAGAAGTTCATTTGATTGGAGCACTTAGAATATTTAATGTATGTGAGCATTATGTAAAAAGATATTCAAGTACTTCTCACATTACAACACATCATAAAATTCTAGAAAATTAGGTTGTTGTGAATCATGAAAATATTAATATGGTTGTTGGGGAACCTTTGGATGTTTTAGGTGTTGGTAAAGCTTGACTGAAAATGGATAACATATTAGTTTAGAAGATCCAATAAGTTATTTATGCAATTAAGTTGATGTGTATCATTTCTCTAGTGAGTCTTTTTTGTAGATACACACATATGTCATATCATGTACTTATCACATATAATGAACTATAGTTGATATATTTAGTATACCTTTCAGTATGCATAATCTATTAACATATTTAAGTTAGAATGCAAGTCATGTCAGAAGAACTATAAAAAAATGCATATCATGTCAGATCTAATAGAATAAATGTGGAAGTCATAAATAATACCTAATAGTGTGTCTTTATTCGTATCATTTTAAATGAAATATTATATATATGCAAAATTACTTGGTGAAAGCTCCATATAATCATATCAAAATGTTCTAAATGAATATAACTATGTCATATCAAAAGTTATATTCTGAATGTTTGTTATGTTTGAAGATAATGCAATTTTATTAGATTTAGGAAAGAGAAAAAACTCAGAAATTAAAATCATCAAAAATAAAAATAGGGTTAAACCCATCTACTATGACCAAAAGAACATTGCAAATTAAGAGGGCATACATAAATATCCTACCTTACAGTTTCAGGGGTTCACACAATGCCAAGGAGGTAGACAACTTCTTATGGGGATTAGAGCAATACTTCAGGGAGATGCATGGTAGATGAGAAGGCCAAGATATAGTTCATCTCTCTCTACTTCACGGATATCACCACACTTTGGTGGAGGAAAAAGACATGGAAATGGGGTTATATGCCATGTCTTCTTTCACGAACTTTAAGAGGGAACTAAAAAGATAATTCGACCCCGAGAATGCAAAAGGTGAATGTGGAGCTCCAAAAGGAAATACCGCCGACTGCAGAGTGCAAAAGGTACACGACCGCACCACCCCGAGGGGTAGAGATAATCGCAGACCTCCGTGCTTCTCGCAAACAGGCCAATGGGAGGGCATATTAGATCGTACATATGACTAACCATTGAGGATAGAGGCTTTAGCCAACACACTCCGATGGATAGTAATATATGCGACCTTATCAAAACAACGAGTTTTCCCTTCCCGATACATCAACTCGAGTAGGGTTTATTTGATGTGGGATTTAGTTTCCCACGGGTGCAAGCCCCCGTGATTAATTACATCTCGGACAGGAATCCGAAAACACTCTCGATTAAGGATTATCTATATAAAAAATAAAAAATAATAAATAAATAAATAATAATAATAATAAAAAAGATTCTACATTATCCTTCCCAAAATGGAATTGGCACAAGGGTGAAGACTAGGAAGTCCTACTCAAAGGGATAGAAAGGTTCAAGTTGCTCAGTCAACATACGTGGTTCATACTAGCATTCGGAGGGACTAGGGTAGTGAGAGAAAACTGGAGAAAAAGAAAATCAAGCATTCAACGCATGCATGGGAGAAGGATGGAGGTGGCGTCATCCAGTGACGCGGATGGGTAGGGTTTACAGCTCCAGGAAAAGAAGGAGACATACCTACCATTTAGGTGTATTACGAGACCGAATGTAGTAGCATTGAATCATAAATTTAAGTTGGATTTAGTGTTCTACGCACACTAACACCCGTGTCCTAACTAATGTAATGCAAAACCTGGACTTACCCCGGCCTGGATTGGGGAGCCAGCTAACCACCTAAACGATTCAAAACCATGTTGTCCAGACATTTTTATGAAAGATGGGTGGATGGTGTAGTTTTTGAAAGTTAAGGACAACATCTAGAGAGCCCCTAAGTGGCCTTATATTTATGTTGGGTGAATGCTCTTAGCTAATGCAATTAAATTTTAATTTAGTTAGTTACTAATGCAATATATACTAATTGAAGTCTACAAATCAGGTATGCATAAGATTTTAAAAACAGACTTATAGAAAATAAATTTTTAGAAAAGACTAGGCCTCCCCAGATCCAACACGTCATCCTCATAGGCCAGATTATCCGGACTCTACCCACAGGCGCCCGGGAGGTGTCTTATTAGAAGGAGAGAGGAAATGCAATAATATGTATGCAACCCTGAACGATTATGGCAATTCCTTATATTCGTTAAGTTTCTATATTATTTAAATCTTAACATTTTAAAGTTGGGTATGATGAGTAGTTTAAGGTATATTAGTTTGCATGTATAATTGAATGACATGTCATAGAATGAATTGCATAACTGTATGATTCTTTTATGAGTTTTGATTTAATTTTGAGTTGATTTAAGTTTTGATTAGACGAATTTGATTTATATCAATTTTGTGCCCGAATTTTTAAGGAAAATGTCGGAGACGATATTTTCTTAAGATGGGTAGATTGTAATAGCTAGTATTTTGACTTTGCCAAATTTTTTCTGAAGTCATTATAACTTTAAATCATGTCTTCACCATTATATTTTTATTATAGTATTTTACTTACAATTTTTTTCATAATTTTTTGACACCGGTGAAAATCCTTAAAAAATTGGTACCTATGATGCAAATGCGGGTTTTGGGATCGTCAGGTGTATATTGGGAAAATCAATTTTACCGATATTTTTTAAATAACATGAATTATTTTATGGATATTTTTTTATAATTTTTGGAGTACTAAAATGATTTATTTAAATTTTATAGTAAAGAATTAATTAAATTAAATATTATATGATATATATATATATATTAAATAGGATTCTTTGTTGTCTATCATTATGATATTTTGACATCTTATTAGTTAAGTTCAATTATACATTATTTGTTACATTACATTGAAAATGAACGTAAATATGTGGTTGAACAATAGTTGGTCGTTATTATTTGTTATAGTATTATAATAATAATATGCGTATGTGAAATAAACAAATAAAAATTGATTGACCCATTGGTTGGAGATTGATTGACTTATACATGATGGTGGGATGACAGACTTTTCTTTAAATACTGTGATTTGGTTTGATCCTCTAGTAATTCACATTACACACTGATTGAGAGTTATAAGAAGATCATTATTATGCCGACATGTAAAGAGCGACAACTCTATTTACTGAGCCAATGGTTTAGTAAAATTGATATTAACACTAAAAATTATTATGATAGTAAGAACTTCTTACTTATTTAGTGTAACTGTTGAAATATATGTTCTTAAGGAATTGTTCTTATTATTGCACGGATTTACTGCTATTGCATTATTATACTGCTCATACCACTGAATTGTTATTGTTACTAAGTTAGATATTGATACTATTTAGTATTACCGATTCACTGTATTTATACTAACCATGTGATATACTGAGCACGTGATATATAATACCTGAATATCATCTGTACACTCTTATATGAATTTATTGCATTAATATAATTTCAACAGTCTTTATCAATGTTTTGATTTGATACTTTATATGATTTTAATATTGATTGATATTATGGATACGACGATTGCTTTATAAATTTTACACTCGTATTAGTTCACTGTTTTACTAGCTTTTGTACTATAGTATTTTACTATTAATAAATTATCTTACTATTGCATGTAAATTTTACTCTTTTTTTGCACTGATTCAATGATCATATGGATGCAACTGATATGATTTGACAATTGACATGCATATTGCTCATTTATAATGCTTTGAATTCATTTGTAAGTTTTGGTGACTGATGACCTTGATTTTTGCCCAGACATGGGCATGGTGGACTGGCCTTTGACTTGGTCAACCCAAGTCTTGATGGGTCAATTTTGACCCATTAGGACCATTAAGGGCTCAAATCGAATTCAAATCCAAATCAACTCTTTCATGTCTTGATCCCACTTGCCCCTTGACCCCTTTGACTGGGTTGACCAGGTCAGCCAATGACTTGGTTAACCCAAGTCCTAAATAGGTCAAAATTAGCCAATTTAATTAGAATTAAAGGCTAATTAATGGGATTAATGCCTCCAAGCATTTTAGAATTCAAAATCCCGCCTAAATAACTAACTCTCGCTCTAGATTTGAGGCTTCATCTCATCTCCACCGTCCAAGAGAGAGAGAAGAGTTTAAATAGTGAAATTTAGGTCGTTTTAGGGATCTTTGCTCTTTTCTCTCTGAGGAAATGCTCAAAACCCGAGATCTCTTGGATTTGAGCTTTAGAGATCTCCCCTCACCTTTCTCGACCAAATCTCGCCGCCAAGACCCCGCCGGCGATGAGATCTCTGTCGGACCGAGACTCCATACCTTCCAAGTTGATTCCTTGACGATCCAAGGTGAATCAAGGTTCGAGGTCAACTAAGGATTTGTTCGTGAGGAGTCCACGAGTCCAACAAGCCCAAAATCTTCTGAATCCACCGTGTGGATCGAGGTATATCTCAAACCCTAGCTAGAACACATAGAGGTATTTAACTTTCCATATGGGTTGATATTATTCCGTAAAATTATTCCCCAAGATTTTTGTTCATGCCTAGTATCTAGGTTTAAGATTTTGATCCACCCGATTGAGACATTTTGCCAAAAAACCCATTAGGGCTTCGGATCACGCCGCCGAGTAGCCAGGGCCGATCTCAGACGTCGATCTCGCGATCGACGGCCGTGATCGAGAGTTTCCTCTCCGCATTTCCGCTCGCCACGTGGCGACATCTGGAGCGTCCACTCGAACCGCACAAGATCGGACGTTCAGTGTCCGTGCTGACTCGTTTAAGTGGTGGTGGGTCCCGCCGTAATCATTGCCCTAGACCGCTGAGCCAGTCCTGGGCCACCATCTGTCTGATCGCTGCCGCGGCTCGGATGGACCGCTAGGATCGCGCCACGTGGCCCATTGCCGCCGTCCGATTTAATTAAAATGAATTTAAAAATTATTTTAAAAACCTTATTTTCTTCAATAAAATCGCCAAAAATCCATTTTTGAGCCGAAAAATGCGTGCAATACCTCGAATTGTTTGTAATCTCAGCCTCATTAATTTAAAATTATTTTTACTTAAAAATATTAGACATATTTTTAATTATTTTAAAAAATAGTGAAAAATCCCTTTTTATATTATTTTATAATTACTATTATATTATATTATTAGTATTTCAAATATAATATTAATAATTAAATTATTTTAATTCAATTTTGTTACTGTTTTCATTTTACTACTATTATTATTATTTTTGTTGTTGTTATTACATTTATTCAAAAAAATGTATTTTTAATAATTAAATATTATCTTAATTATTTTGATTAGTTAAATTACTTAAAATATTAGTAATAATTTTAATATTATATATAAATTACTTTAAATTTCAGAAATAGGATTAGTGGAGGGTTCAGCCTCAATCAGTTGCTAATCCCTTCATTTGGTGCCTTTCTTTCTTTTTATCGTAGTTTGCATGTGTAGGTTGCACCACCACTTAGTTTAGGCTCTCCTAGATCTAAGGACATGATGTGTTTACTGCTTTTATGTATTTCCCATGCATTATTACCTTGAGGGTTAGTGCGAACTAGTTCAATTTAAACCGATATAATGTAGTGACTCCATAAGGACAACAATTAAGGACCCGTCTAGCGAATTTAGAAATTTTCTAGGGGCTAGGGTAGATCACTGATTGATATGAAAACCTCAAAATTTAAACTTAGAAACATCTTGAACATTCCAATCTTAATTAACTTGTTAAATAAGGCTCCAAGACCTTCTAAAAATTACAATAAATACATTTTAGGTCAAAAAATTATCCATAATACCTCAAATTGTTTCGAATCTGACCCTTGATCTTAGATAAATAGGGCTCCTCAGTTTGACTCTAGGTTGACCCTTAATTTGACCTTAGGTAGAAATTACCATTTTGCCCCTAATAAATCATTAAAAATTATTAAAAATCCCAAATTTTTCCAAAACATTTGGAATCACTTTCTCAGGTCATCCCTGACCTTTGGGGATGATTTCAATCTATTTGGAGCTTATTTGGATCAAAACGATAAAATGTGCTATTTATTAGGAAATTTAGAAAATTCCATTAATACCCTGAATTTAGAAAATTCATAACTAATTGTAGAAAATTCCAAATTAGGCAAATTCACTTGCATTAGAGTTTTATTAGGGTATAGTATTTATAAAAAATATTAGGTTTCCAAAAACTGACCTAGATTAGAAAGTCAACGTTTTGGTCAACCATAGTTCATCTAGGGCCTGAATCTTAGAAAATTCATAACTTTGCCTAGAAAAGTCCAATTTCAGTGTACTACCTATCAAATTACTCATCTTAAGGTCTAGTATTTTCCTAAGGTGATAAGAGACCCAAATCTAGCCTATTTCTTATAGTGACTTTTTGGATCCTTAGTCTAGTTTCTAGGAGGACTCGAGACTTTCCAAAATTGGTTGATGCAATTTAAACTTTAAATATCACTACTCTAAGTATTTAAAACTGATCAACAAACTAAATTAATTAAAATTGTTCTTAATTCATTAATATTTGAATTTTAATTAAAGTTCCCTTTTCAGACCTATAACAAACGTGAACTTTAGGTAACTTTAACTAACTACCCGGATTGTGATCTATCCAAACCACACAAGCCTTACACACACATAAAATTCTTTACTAGGGCAACACTTCTAGATCTAGGCTAGGCTGCTGGGTTTTATTTTCAGATGTGTGCCGGAGCTTTTCGATATTTTTACTGCATGTTGTTTGAAATTGATTGATGTGTTTGCTTACTTTTTCTGCACTCTAGATATGATGTGATGAGCGTTATATCTACCCCTAGGTAAGAAAGTTGGATGGCTTTAGATATCCAATAAGAAGAGGCAATGCCCCTTACCAAGGGGAAATTATCTCTTCGTTTGGATATTCAAGCCACGACGGATCCAATGAGTCCAAGGAAGAGAGATCCAAGGAGTCCAAGGAGAAGAAGACATCTAGAAGATTGAATACTTGAAGACCAATATCCCACTCAAAGTCATTGGCGTCTGTCATAGGCTTAGAAATCCGGGTTGTTGGCAGTGGTGCCCAACTACTTTACTTTTATGTAGACCTTGAGTTGTAATAAGGGCAGTTGGCCTATGGACATTTATTTAATTGGTTTGATTTATATTGATGTGTTTACATTGATTGCGTAGTAAAATATCTATTTTTTAGATTTCTTTCTTACATGTCGCTTTTGTTTTCGCATGGATTCCGTTAGGTTCTCTAAGGATGATAAAATTTTTCTACTCATAACTAATCTTTGAAAATTTAAGTTTTAAATAACATTGAAACTTAACGAATCTAGAGAACTGTCCGAATCCTCCGGGGTCACATATATATTACTGCATTCCTCTCTCCTTCTTATAAGGCATATCCCTGCCTACGGGTAGAGTCCGGATAATCTGGCCTATGAGGATGAAGTGCCGTACCTAGGGCGACTCAGCATTTTCAAAAAATTATTTTTTTATAAGCCTATTTTTTAAAACTCTATAGTATTCATGAGATGACATTTCAACTAGTATGCATTGCATTAGAAATCAATTCAAATAAAATTTAATTGCATTAGTTAGGAGCATTTACCCACATAAGTTCAGGACCAATTAGAAAACTCTCTAGATGTCAGTCCAATTTTCAATAACTGTACCACACATCCATCTTTCATAAAAATGACCTGACAGTATGGTTTTGAAGTGATTAGGTGGTTAGCTGGCTCCCCCATTCATACCGGGGTAAGTCCAGATCTTTGCATTGCATTAGCTAGGACACGGGTCTTAGTGTTGTTCGTAGAACACTAAGCCCAACCTAGATTTAGGGTTCAAGGCTACTACATTCAGTCTCGTAGTATGCCTTAAAATAGTAGGCAGATCCCTTCTTTTCAGGGACCCTAAATCCCTATCTACATCACAGGATGACGTCACCTCTATCCTTCTCTCACGCATGTGGTCGGATGCCTGAGTTTTATTTTCTCTAGTTTTTGTTTAGCACCCTAGAGCCTCCGAATGCTGGTATGAGCCACGCATGTTGATTCAACCCTTTGAGACCATTCTTTCCTTTGAGTATGACTTCTTAGTCTATAACATTGTGTCAATCCCATTTTAGGAGGGGATAATATATGATCCTTAATCGAGAGTTTTCTCAGGCTCCGGCCTGGGATATAATTAACCACAGGGGCTTGCGCCCGTGGGAAACTCGGTCTCATATCTACTAAACCTCACTCGAGCTGTCGTATCGGGTGGGGGAAACCCGGGATTAGGTCGTGTATATTACTACCCATCAATGTGTGTTGGCGACAGCCTCTATCCTCAATGGTTAGTCGTATGCACGATCCAATCTGCCCTTCCATCCACCTGTTCGTGTCGAGTGTAGAGGCCTACGATCGTTTTGTCCTACTGGATAGTGCGGCCGAACCCTCTGCGTTCGTACCCCACGAGCGGTGCTCTTTCGGAGGTCCACAGTAACCTGTTGGAATTTTTAGCTCATTATTCGTGGTTAAATGATTTCAGGTCAAGGTACGGGAGTAGAAGTGTGAGGCTAAACATATTCTTCAATTCTATTTCTTTTTTATTTTATTATTCTCTTATACTCAGGACAAAATATTTATGATATGATTGTATAAATCTTTAGTGTTGTATATAATTTTTGAGATTGAATATAGATATGTATATTGATGTTTTAAATTATATAATATGTTTTATTATTTATTACTGATAATTGATATTAGATAACTCTGATTATTTTTTATTAAAATATAAGAATAATTCTTTTAATTTAGATTCTATGGCATCACATTATACCACTACAACACCATCATTGACATCACCAAAGTACCTAAATTTAGACATGACATCACCTAATCTCTATTTGATAGTGCAACATTATTGATGGAGTCAGCGCCGTAAAGCCAATCTCTATCTACATAGCATTGTGATGCCAAATTCCAGTGCCGCCATGTCAAAAATAGTGCCACAAGGATGCCACAATGCTCAACGCCGGAAAACCGCCGGAAAATTAAAAAACCGCCGGAAATAGGTCAAATTCCGCCGGAAAAAGCCGCCGGAAGTGGGTGATTTTCCTGTAGTGAGTGAAGTGTTGATTCAATAAATAGCTGGTTAATGTCAGCAAGAGCCACAATAGAGAAATCCTTCAGTGCTGCGGCGTTAGCTCATATTATGGGTGCCACAAACCAAGTGTCTTGAGCACCGTAATGCTAGAATATATTTTATATGTTTTTTTTATAAATAGTCTATTTGTAATGTTAATTGAGGTGTTCAATCACCTATTTAATTTTTGTCTTTATAGTACTTCTATGATTTTTCCTTAGAAGTGAGAACTAAAAAAATTTAGAGAAGTACTAGATACCTTTTACTAGAGTGTTTGGCTTGTGTTTATGGAAGTAATTCTATAAGTTTAAGGAGGAATATAAAGGAGATCATTGAACCCATTAGATGATATCTTTTCTTATGTTCTTTTTTTCTTTTGTGAAACTAATGAAAATAAATTTGTTTCACTTGTTTTTCATGCCTAGCTTAATTATCTAGTTTTGAATTGATGGTGTAAATGAAATGTGGAGTGCTAATGAATTTTCTTCATTAATTATTTTATGATACTTTTAATATATCAGGTTTTCATTTAATACACATAGTGGCCATATGTGTAGTTAATATCATGTGTAATGTAGAGCCTAGGAATGGGAAAGCCGACACAACCAAGTATGTTGGATTAGTATGATGAAAGTATAGGCATAGTGCTTGTCATGTATCAAATTTATAGAAATGAATTATCATGAGAGAGTTTTAACAGTACATGCTTGCTTACTCTTCTAAGATTCTCATATGATGACACACTTTGAGAGTTTAAAGTGATATTTATGTTAGAAGGTTTAATCTATCTTTTGTCTCTTCACAAATGATTGAGCGGTCGACGATGTATATACTCTAAATATTATCAATACAAAAGAGAATAATAAGGAAACATATTGTATTTACATTCCATCAATCTAAAATAATTTATTAAAATAGTATTTCATTTAATTATTTTTTATTTTAAATTAAGTGATTGAATCTCAACCAAAACTTATTTTTATTGAGTAGGATAATTGATGTGGTTGAAGTAGACAGTATTAAGTAAAAATTCTTCCTCATGGGATCGATACTCTACTATGTCACTATATTACTTGATTTAGCATGTATACTTACATATATTAAGTGATTTTTTTTTTATAATTTTTATATTAAAGAAAACCTAAGCATTATTTAAAGATTAATAGAACCCTAAATTATTTTCACAATTTTTTAGGTTACTCCACTGCCTCCATCAATACCCTAGCGGATATAAGAAGCCAAGACTCAAGGGGAACAAGCATAAGGGCAAGTTGATGTTCTCAAAGGGTTTAAGGAAGTCGCGCTGCATGGGCAATCTGTGAAGCTACTAATACCAAGGGAAGGAAAGGTAGCATACATACTGAAGAAAAGGAAACCAACATTAAGAGCAAGGAAGAAGTCCAAGGGTCAGAGGGTGACCAAGAATTATATTAGATGTTGTTGCTAGAAGACTCGTTATGAGGGCATTAAAAATAGGTGGGGGAGAATGTGATGACCTGAAAAAACTCTAGGAGCTTAGCCATGTTAAACTGGGCATGACATGGCTAAAGGAAGTAATGAGATTAACTAGAGCCCTCATGATATTGACACATCATATAGAAGGCTCTAGAATGTGCTACTTAAGCCTAAAATCCTCAAGAAGGCACTAGGAGCTTCTAAAGACTCCACACTTGTGTATTGTGTAGACTACTTTAGAGTATTCTTAGGAGTGAGTGGAGGGCTATATATATGACCCCTCCTCCTCATATATAAATTACTCTTGTGCATTCAAGTTTTTAAGCCTTGTAAAAACCTTTCTTAGTGAATAATGCTCTCTCTTTTTTAAACCTTCACTCATGAAATTCAAGAGGTTTTTCCTAACATTGTTACTTGTTAGAAGTTAGACTGCTTAACATTAGGATTGAAATGCTAAGGCTACACGACCTTATAGAAGTTCTCTCTGGAACATTAGGCTCCGACTATAAAAGCATAAATTTCCGGCCTAGTATATTAAATTCTCTTATTACAAATAAATAAATAAATAAATATCACGGTACGGAAGACGCAACTTTCCGTCGTCCGCCGTAAGCGAATCAACCTATAAATACAGCCTAATGGCAACTCCACCGCCTCCGAATGTGTGAGCAGCGGGGGGCGGTTGTTCGGGTGAGCCTCTTACCAGACGAAACTTCACGGGTTCCTCAAAATCCTTTTCCGTTTTCAGGCGACTGACAGGAGATAGTTGCGTTTGGCCGACTGAGGGGAGTAGTTCTTCTTACGAGGGTTTTCATTTCAAGTCTGGTTGTAGTAAGTTTCTGTCCAAGGCTCTTTTTGCTGCAAGGATCTATCGACGACTAAAGGCAAAAGGCATAGTCCTTAGTTTCCTCAAAGCCTATTTCCTGCTTTCAGGCCACTGTATCTGAAGTTTATAAGCAGATAAGCACGGTATTCCAAGGGAGCAGAGGTAGATCTTCTTCCTAGGCCGTCTTTGAATATTCCATCCATTCCAGAGAAGGGAAGTGTTTCTTGAGGCAGTTTTTGGTTCCGTAGTGGGTGACTATTTTGAGATGCAGAAACTTGGGATTTCCAGTTTGAAAAGTTTCGATCAACTTCGATCCTTGAGTGGATCCGTGGCCGGTATAGCAAAAACCCCTCAGATGGCAACTATGAGGCCTTCATTGGATTCTCTGTCACATGGAAGTTTCACGACTCTAAAGTTGACGGCAGGTACTTACATTTTCCTTGCACGATATCCTCACACTACAAATCTTTCTCCTGAGAATTTGTGATTGCCTGACCCATTCCTTTATTGTTGAGCTTTATTTCAGACAAGCTGGTTAAAGAACAAGCTTCAGTGAAAACCGACCTTGAATTGGCGGTAAAAAAATACTTGTTTGAAAAGTATTTGTTCCATGTCATGGATGTTCTTCTGTTGTGATTGTTATCTTGATCTCACGTTAATATCTTCTATGCCCTTTCTTTATGTTTTTATTAGATGCATCCATTCTCCTACAATGTTTAGTTGATGCATCCACATTCGATACTGATAGTTAATAATTACTAGATTTTATGTAGGCTGGCATTAAAATTGTTTTTTATTTTCTCCATAGCTTTCTGATTAGGAAGCAACACAGCTTGCTACAAAAATTTCTGTTCATCTACAAAACCGACTGATGTTATAAATTTGAATTTCATGTGGTTATTGAAGCATACAAAACTGAGGAAAGCAACAGAGCAGATACATGTTCTAGAGGCCAATCTACAGGAAGCGGTTAATGAAAATGCAATGCTTAAGGTGAAGCAGATGGAGGATGCCAAACTCTGGAATGGATTAGATACAAAATTATCTTCAACTAAGGCATTTTGTGATCAGTTGAGTGATGCAGTACTGAAATTAGCTGATCAGACTGATACAGGTATGGCTAAGTGCTGGTTTCTGTGTGCTTGGAGATTATTTATTGTCTAATTTATAAGTTTATTTCTACATTTTTTTTCTTAGCTGAGCAAGACAAGAAGTTGACTGAGGAAAAGCTTTTGGAGAATGCTAAATCTTTTGATAACTTCAAGTTGCAGTTTGATGATTTATCCGCAAAACTCCAATGTGCAGACAACAAAATAAAATCTGGTTAGAAGTTTAATATTTTCCTCTGGCTATGCATTTATTGTCATATTTATTGAACTTTGATTGTGATGGACTGGAATAAAAAATGCATGAAGAACTCATGCTAAGATTTTTGTATAAGAGTGTTTAGTAATATCTTTTTGTAGGAAAACAAGAAATTTGCAAACTTATACATGAGAAGGAGGAAGCAGAAAATCGCTTCAAGGTTGAACTTTGTATTGCTGATGAAGTAATAAAAGGAAAAGGTAAAATTACTTCCTTCAGAAAGATTCTTTTTAGATTTGGCATGGTTAAAAGAAAAGTATTTTGTTTAATACTAAATTGAACTTATGATGAATGCTTATAATTGGATAATTCTGGAATAACTCCTTTGGTTTTAACACCATTTTTTGCCAACTTGGAGTCGATCTTAGTGGTCAATATCTTTCCAAGGGAATCAAAAAGATGAAAAATCCATGCTTTAGAGTAGCTCGAAGATGTCTTTTTCTTGATACATCTGTTTTGTTGAAATATTTTACCTGTATTTCCTATACTAGGTGATTACAAAGACCTAACATCCAAACTTCACCGGGCCAAACAATTTTTTTGGCCATTAGGTTTTGAATTCTCCATGACTACTTTTGATCTCTCCCCATCTCATTTTTTGAATCTAGCACCTTAGTTTTGAATATTTTTGATTGATAGTTGTCTTTAATTTAGACTAAATATGCAAGTCACTTTATGGTTCTGCATTAAGAAATGAATGAAAGTAGTTATTATTGGGTTCATATGTTGCTATGTTCTCTTCCATCAAAGTAAAATATCTCGAGTTTGAGTAACATGGTCCTTGGAGAGGGATATTCATGGAAGGAAGATCACAATCATGAAGAATTGTTTGTCAAAGTAATATTCATTAGCATTAATCACGTCAATGGTTTGTCAAAATTTCCACTGTAGGCATTACATTTTTGTCATGTTTCTATTATTCTTCATTCTTTCTTGTGATATGATCTTATCTAGTTTGCTACTCTTATATAAAAATGTGGAAAATGTTATCTTGCTAAGCTTATTATTTTGAGTTAATCTAATCTAGTAGTTAGTCATAATATACTGAGTTTCATCTTGAACAAACAATGAAAATTTCATTTTTCAAAAACCATAAAAATCATTCCAACTAATCCTACATCATATTTGATATTAGGGCAAGTTGATTCGTATCATTTAAAAGTCATACACTTGCACATATCATTTATAAAATTTATATCTTGAATTTTTCTGTTTATATTTGCCATATTGATTCAGTATTTGCTTTCAAGTAGTTGATTTTCATTAGCTTGATGTTGTTTGCAACTTTCCACTTTCCTTCTGAACATTTTTAAATTCCTTTATAAACCTTCAAAATTAGCACAATTTGAGACTTGCTAATAAAAAATCTAACTTTGAACCCAATTTTTTTTTGAAACTTGTTGAATTGTTTTGCCCCGATGACATATTTTAGTGGATATTTTTATCAGCATGAACCTTATCTAAGGCCATATGGGAATGGCCCAAACACTTATTATAAATCAAGGTCTACGAGAACTTGTTGGCTATAAATCATGACCTCTTTCAAGAGAATATAATCCTAGCCACAAAGAGGATTATTTTAGATTATATGTCGATTATAATTTATGAATACATTGCAAAAATAGAAGGATGAGTCATTCACATATGGTAAAAGAAGAAATGAGTGCATTATTGCTAGTGTTGAAATAATATTTAGTAATTTTAAGCCTATTTCAACTGGAACCCAAAATCATATACATGCAAACCAAATTCTATGTTCGACTAAATCTGACTAACGCACCCCACCCTAGTTCCTATAGTATTTAGTAATTTTAAGCCTATTTCAACTGGAACCCAAAATCATATACATGCAAACCAAATTCTATGTTCGACTAAATCTGACTAACGCACCCCACCCTAGTTCCTATAGTCATTAAAGAATCTACTCATCTCCCTTGAATCCTTATTGATGGTACACAACAACAACAATATGGGAATGAGATTGATGAGTTTAGTTTCATTCTTGGCCTTAAAATGGAAAAGACACCTTGGTAAAAATATAATTAGCAGTTGTTCAATGTGAATTAAGCACCCTTAATATTGAACAGCCTCTTAGTAATTCTATTGAGTCTCAAGAACTATGTTCTTATGAAAGTCCTATGGAATTCTCTTCATTTAGGAATTTTATTGATCTAATATCTGGATATTTGAAAATGGAAATTATCTGGACACTCCCATTATCGAGTCTACATTTTTACATTTTAAAAGTGAGTTTGCATCATCTGTTGCATACAGCTTAAATTATTCTCATCAGGAAATTCAATACGAGCTAACTATATGACAATAAAAATTTTATTGTTAATTATATAAAGAGTTGTTTTTTTAACTTCAATTAGGGAGATATGTTGTTGATAAGAATGAGATCCGATCATCCTTAAGAATATTTTGAATAGTGACTGTTATAAAAGTTGGATTATATGATTTTGATAGGAAGATAAGCATTAATGCATATGAATTTGACCTTATGTGGGATACTAGATTTTTTTCTAGCATTGAGTGTGTAAGACTTGATGTTACATCATGAAAATATTTCCATTGTAATTTTCTTAACACGCAGTGAGTAGTTGTGGATTATATTTTAATCACTATTGCTGCTATTATTATTATCATGTGAACGATTAAAATCTCTTGTGAGATGGAGAGATCATGAGTTTTTTACTTGAGAGATCTCTTCTCTATTTAGGATCACGTATGATTTGGAGTAGTTGCGACAGCTTTCCCTCATTTGCACTCTTATGTATTTAGGCTTCATCTGACAGTTTTGAATTATTCGAAGTTTTGGAGGATGATGTAGGATGCATTTTGGAGCTAGTTTAGTATGTCATGATTTTAGATTCATGTATGTAAGATCTATTATGTTATATTATGAGTATGTATGTGCTTTTTTATGTATGATGAGGTGTTGTGGAGTATTTTGAGTCCTTATGTATTTTTTGGTCGTTTCTAATTATGTTTCATGTTGAGCCATAAGTTGACTTAGTTGGCTTACAAAGTAATGTTTAAGAAGGAGAAAACAGGATTTGAGACGTTTTGCCTTGCATAAGCCTCAAGTGAATCTAGGTGTAAACCTCAAAAAAGGGAATAATAAAATTAAAGGGAATTTATAAATGCATAAGTCTTTAACATATTAACTTAGTTCATAAATCACGTAATAAGGAAAAAAAAAAGCGAATTCTTTCATTCACATCATCACTTAAGACAATTCTTTCATCTTCAACTTAAAACCCTTCATGAATTTTGTGACCTATTTATTCAACCCAATTGTATATCATTAACACTCAAAAGGATCAATTTCTTTATCATCAATTTTGTTGTCTTTATAACTTGTGGTATCGATTTTTTAATTTCTTATTGAATATAATATGAACCAATTGGGTAATTGATGAGGACATCGTCAGCATTTTTTGACATGTGTACAATCAGGAGACGCCGGAGATCGACGGCTACGATCAAGTATTTAGTTGAATTTTATCCAATTACGTTCTTACTTGGATGTTGAACAAATAAGATTAAGAACTTTGACTATCAATGCTTTAAGTTTAACTATGTCATCTACAAATTATTGTCACAAATGTTCTTGATTATAATGAAAATAAATGATTAAAATATATAAATCTAGGAACATTAAACGTAAAACTTTAGTTATAAATTATAAGCACATGCAAATTTATCATGAGAGCCTATTTTATAGTATGATTGGGCTACTTTGAAATCAAACATTTTATTCTTTAAATTAAAATATTTGAGTTGATCATTAGCCTGTAGATTTTCGCCTCAAGGACAAGCTTGTCTATAAACACATATAAATTAGTTTGTTTCCTTATCTACATAGAAGTCCTTGTCATAATGAAATTGAAGGCTCAAGTAATATGTGATAATTGCAAATTGTGATATAACTGATGATCCCACTTTTGATTTATAATTTTCTATAACTATTTGCAGATGACTTCTTGCCTCCTACTTCTCTTACTATTTCTTCTTTTGACTTATTCACCCCTTCATGAATCATATTGCTAGATCCTTTTACCATCAATCATTTTCAGTACCTTTACTTTAGGATCTATGATTTTAAAAGTATAGTTAACACCACGCTAAATAGAAGCTCACTACAATTTTTTCGATTGTTTTCCTTGAGATTGTTTTGCACATGAACTTTTTTCCATTCTTTGAAACTAAACATGGTCTTTAAAGGTTGTCACAATTCTTTGAATCTTTGTAAAATTTATTAGTTATGGTGAATCTTGTAATGACATGCTCAATAATTTATTTATTTCTGAACTTCTTCATTAATCTCAGCACCCATAAATGGTTGTAAATAAATTTTGCTCACTATTTTTTGCTTGAAGTAAAGCATATTTATATTGTTACAATTCTCTTAGATTCTCATGCATCAAATCATGACTGTGAGCATCTCTAGGAGTCTAATTAAGATGCTTCATTTTCTCCATTAACAATCCTTGCAATCTTGTATATACTTGCATTATTTGTGACCACTTAAATAATAATGCCATCTCTTCAATAATTTCATCAAGCATTTTGGATAACAGAGTTGCATCTTTAACAAAGGCTTACTCATCAACAATTTAAAAAAATATTCTCCTATAAAGATTGTTAATAAGGAAGTTAATAATACACCTTTGTTTGATGTTTTATCAATCATCTGAATTTATTGTTTAACCATGTTTAAATTCACGTCTTCTTCTCTTGATCAATCATCCTTTTTCTTGCTTTCTCATTTAATGTTCTTGTTCAAAACTCGTACATGCTATAAGATCTAAGCTTCGACTATAATTCTCAATAAAGCAAGTTTAGCAATATCTATGGCTTAAATTTCAAAATAGGAAAATAACCAAAATGGTACCTTAATTCTAAATGATCATTTTGGTCCTTGAAGTCCTTTCAAAAGGAACCAAAATGATCTTTTGATTTCACCATTTTTTCCGACTTATCTACCATTATTTGTAACCTCTCCACCATCCTTTATTGGCTTTCTCCAATGATCATAGTTGACACTTGTGTCCTTTAGTACATATATGATTTCCTTTAGACCATCCTAGTCATGAAGAAATGAATGAAACTAGTCGATTGCATTTGGTTGTGTTCTCTTCCACTCAAGTAAAGATCACTTGAATGTGAACGCATCCCTTGGAGATGAAATTTTACAACCCCGACAAAGGATTGTTTGTGCAAGCAATTTTCATTATCATCATTATTTAACGATCTGTTAAGTTTTCATCATAGTAATTTAATTTTTTTTTTTGTCTTTGCTTCTATTCATTTTTCCGTGTGATATCATCTTATATGTTTTGTCACGCTTGTTTTCGTATAAAAATACTAATTTATTGTCTTTGTTAAACTTGCAATCTCTTTTGCTAATGATAAGTAATAGTTAGTCATAATGTAATTAATTTTTGGCATGAATAACCAAGGAGAAACATCTTTTCAACGCTCAAAATTATTCCAACTTGTCCTACAACATGGTTTTGGAGGATATAAGATTAGTTAGGATGAATCTACAAAATTGTTTTTCTTTGATTTTTGATCTTTTAGTTTGCATCATATATTGTCTATTAAATAACATTAATGAGCACTTTAAATTAACTGCACAAGTTTTCTTTTACATATCATATTAGATAGTAGGGGTGTCAATAAATGACCCAATGCATCAACTTGATCCGACCCTGACAAAAAAAATCTGGATTCGGGTTGGCCTGTTTAATAAACGGGTCGGGTTTGGACTGAGCTTTTTTTGGGCTGTTTATATAACGGGTCAGATTTGAGTTGACCTACAAACCCATTTTTTGATCTGAAAATGACCCATTTAATATATTTTTTCCTTAAATTGTTTATTTGTAGGTATAATCTTATTTTTTTATCAAATATCCTGAATTTTATAGTAATAAGTTATAAAAAGTTTTTTAAGTTATAATTTTTTTTAACCAAAATGGGCTAACGGTTGTGTTTAGGTCATTCAGGTTGCTAGTGGGTTGGGTTCGGGTTAGAGTTTTTGATTGGTTTATTAAACAGTTTTAGTTCGGGTTGGTTCAATTTCAGGTTAGAACCAAATCCGAGCCGTCAACCTGGTTTGACACCCTTATTAGTTAGCAGTATGAAATATTCACATTTACTGTAAATGCAGGCTCTACAATCAAGGAGTTAGAAGATGCAGTTGAACAAAGTAAACAGCACATGGACACTCTTCATTCTCAGCTACAGGCTATGCAACATGAGCTCATTTCTAAAGAAGGAATCCTTAGGACCTTGAATTTTACCAAGGATGATTTGGAGAGGGAGAACAATATGTTGCAGTGCAATAACCAAGCTTTGAAGCAGCAGATAGGGAACTCATGCTTAGAAATCAAGAATCTTGAAGAAATTATCCATAATTTGATGATTAAAATATCCCAACTGGATAAGGATTCTTCGGCCATATCAAATAATGTTGTAAAGTTGATCTCTTCCTTCAAAACATACTATGAGCTGATACACCAGGAGAAGATTTTGACTGCTAAGTGTAATCAAGGAAAACTTGATAAACTACAACAACAATTGTTGAATATCATGGAAGAAAATAATTCCCTTAAATTGCTCAATGACCAGCTAACTAATAGGATCATTGAGATGCAGAAAGCGCAGGAGTTTGTTATGGTGCAACATGCTGATGAATGTCGCTTAGCTGAAGATAAAGCACGCAAGTTGGAATCTGAAGTTGGTGGACTTCTTTTAAAGAAAAATGAACTGGAAAAGCTGGCCACTGAACTAGAAGGCAAAGTTAAACATTTATCAGAAGTTTCTTGTGTTGCCGAGAACAGAATGGTAATCTTCAAACTTTTATTGAGCAATTAATTATTGCGTGTTGCCTTCTGATCTCCATTGTTTAAAATTTCAGCAAGAGCTGTCGCAGATAATTTCTAAGCTTGAGTTGGGGAATCACAATACTGAATGTAGGATGCAACGTCAGTTACAAGAGAAGGTTGAAGAAACAGAAGCATTGCATAATGAGATAATAAAACATGAAAAGCATGCAGACTCACTAGGAAATAAAATCAGCGAGCTTCGTGGTGTTTTGGATGAGAAGGAAAAGCTTATAATTAGTTTCAAAGAAAGAGAAAAACAGAAGGAAGAACAACAATCTAAGGTTATAACATAACAAAGCAAACATATTCTACTATCATCTCATCATCATCATCATTTGTCTTGTATCAACTATTTGGGATCATTCTTATGAATTTTTTCTCCATTCATCATGTTGAGCACTATACTTGTTAATTTTAATTTACCCTTTTTTTTTGGACCGCCCATTTTCCTTCCTATATGCTTTCACATTTGTTTAGTTCAATTGCTTTGATTTATCTCTCTGAGATATTAGGCCCCCTTTAGGTCCAGATAGCACTTACTGCAGCAGAGTGTAAACTCGCTGAAGCAAAAAAGCAGTATGACATGATGTTTGAAGGCAAACAGGTTGAATTATCTAAGCATTTGAAGGAACTTTACCAGAAAAATGATCAGGTATTGATCTTTGTAATGGCCCTACAAAGAATATGGAATAAATTTGTCCTGCTTAAAATATAATTTTGGAAAATTGCAGGCTATCAATGAGATAAGAAAGAAGTACGAGGCTGAGAAGGAGGTGATTGTTGCTGAGGAAAAAGAAAAGGTTTTCTAGATCTTCTGAATTCCACATATAGATCTTCAAGCGGTATGAAAGTAGTCTATCTTGAACTGTCTAAAACTTCAGGCAAACAAACTTATTAAGGAAATCGAAAGAAACTGTGAGGAAAAAATCACAAGAAACAGAGATGAAGTAGAGAGTTATTTGATGCGTGTTAAGGAGGAGCAAAACACAATGGTATGTTGATGTTTATGAGATGAGGAATTATTTTACTCATTTCTTAGTTGGTGGTGATGATTTCTGTTGCATGTTGTTTGGTGACATGTTTTGCCTTTTTTCTTTACCCAAGTAACTACTTTTTAATGCGTTCTCTTATGCTTAAATACCGTTTCCATTTGTGTAATAATGACAATTAAATTCATGCTGGATTTAAAATCTTAATTGTTGTTTAGAGAATATTGATGCTTAGGTGTCCTAAATGTGAAATTTGGGAAGAATTGCTTTGGATATTTAGATACATGTATTATTCTAGTATTTGTCTCCTCTTTACAAATATAACATTTCTTTTTTCAAAAACCGTCTTCCTCTGCTTGTAATTTCTCTATTAAGATGTATATCTTTGATGCCATTAGATTCAAATTATACGGCGTTCTCATATATGGCTATGTCAATGTTTATTTGCCATTCAAAAACCCTCCTTTATAATTAAACTAGGTTATCAAAAGAATTCATTTTGAAAAAAAAATTATTACCATAATGTAAAACTAGTAGTGACTCCATTTACTTGCTTTGTTTTTGAGTTTAAGGATTTGTTAATTCTATCACAAGTTTTTCGTTAACTGCCACAAGCTTATATTTGACCTAGAAGTTTTGTTATTTCTGTGAATTGCTTTAAAGAATGTACTAAGCCCTATGATGCAAGTTCTTTGCAACGGAAGCAAAATCTACTCTCACATATAGTGTTAGCAAGTGTGAATCAAAAATTATTTATGATATTTTTTGTTCGAACTTATTTTCAGCTCAAAATTTTAGGCTCATAAGTGAGGGCTAACCACTTGATCTATATGCAACATTATATTTTTCAACTATTTTTTGTGCAACTACAACCCAATATTCGCATGTGTCTTAATGTTCTCTCCCTCATACGAAAGCTCTCAATCTTGATCATCACCACCCTCTAACCTCCGTCTTAAATGGAGGCCTTTCAACATTATCAAGTATTTTATACTTAAATCTCTCACAATCACACTTTGACATGTAGGAGACGCATGTTCTTTAATTTTATTCAACAATGGTAGGAGGTATCAATGAATCATATGAGCTACAAAATTGTACGATACACTCAATCCTAATTGGGTCATCAACTCTTATACAGTTTTTTTGGAGTGTGAACTAAATGAGGATGATAGTTAGGATTGATACACCAACAATTAAAACCTTTTTCAATGTTCAAACTTAAACCTGCATGTAAGAGCCAATCACTTGATATTTCTACACCAACATATTTTCAAATTATTAGTGTGGGATTAAGCTCAATACTCTTATGTGCCTTAATATTCAAATGGGTCAATTCACAAAAGGACGTTTAAAGCTTTACTAAACAAAATGATAACAAGCCTTTACAATGATAATAAAAGATATAAATAGACATAATAAATTAGATAAATATATTGATGTCCTTGAAGTAACACTTTGTAGAAATGAACAATGCAACCTTTTAGTAGATAAAACATTGATTTATATGTAATAAAGATTTGTAGAATATCATCTTTGTTTTATGATGCATTGATACAAATATGGGGATACGGGTATGATACAACATGAACATGTTATACATCTATGATTGAAATAAAGATTACGGATATATGTTTGACATGTCGACAATATATATATATATATATATATATATATATATATTTAAAGTCGGTATAATCACTACACAAATTAATCAAATATGACATGCATACAGTCTAATTTGTAATAAATTAGTTTGTATTTTTTACAAAATAAATATAAAATTAACATTACAACAACAACATCAAGCCTTTATCCCTCTACGTTGGATCGGCTACATGAATCCTTTTTCTCCATGTGTCTTATAAAATTAACATTGCAAAAAGGAATTTTAAATAAAGTTATCTGTTAAAAACTTATTTCAATTGTCTTATTAAATAATAAAAGCCTTTTATTAGCCTTTGATTTTCCACATTTTCTCCATTCTTACTATCGCTATTTCATTTTAACCATGACACATGTTTGATATGTGTGTCGTTCATTTATTTATTAATTTTTAAATAGAAAATGTCAACGTCATGTTCGACATGGTGATACTTGTCGAGCACCTCTTATACTATGCGTGTTACATTGTATACTTTGATATTAAAAAGTGTATGTGCATCATAGTCTATGTAAGAGTCTTTAATGCTATTGATGACCTTGCATCAAATCAACAACTTAAGTTGTAAAACTTTATTGTGAATGTGGCACAAATGGTGCACGTTTTATCAGTCACAACCTTCCCCGAGTACTTGGAATACCCTGTTTTGAACAAACGGTCAGGTGGTAGTTAAATTTCTTTCAAACAACAACTAATATAATTAAATGAAATATCTTCTCAAATTTACAAAGGACCACTAATTATTCATTATAATTTAAACCATATTCAATTCAACTCTAGTCCAAAATTTTCTAAAATATTGAACCGGAATCAGATTTATATCATCTTTACACACCTATTCACATTCGCTCCTCTTAGTTTATATACAAAACCTTCTAAAATATTTACTCTACAGGAGCCTTATCTAAAATATTTCATTTAATGGATTGAGTTTCAAACATCAAACTCAGTAGTTAATTACGATTCTATAATATAACAATTTAAAATAAATAAAAATAAATATGCATATGAGTCATTCTAAATAATCATCATACATGATATATTAGAAATTGAATATCAGTGATTGGTAAGATAAAAAAACAACATTATTTTACAGAAGATAACACTTTTATACTAAAATTTTTGAATCCTATCTTTTAATATATTGTCCATCATAAGAGCAAAGTTTAAAGTTTGTACCAATTAAGACATAATTATTTATCTTCACCTTTTTTTCCTTATCTAATCTTTTTCATTCGTGTGCGGGGTACATTGTGTACCTAGCCATTTTCATAATGGAGTGTATTCCTTTATTTAACATCGACATATGTTTCATTTAATCATATTTCTTTCATTTATGTTCTCATACTTACATTTTGAGTTATGCATATATAATTTCCAATACAACAACAATAACAAGCCTTTATCCAACTACGTGGGGTCGGTTACATGAATCCTTTTGTTCCATTATGTCCTATTAAGAGTCAAATTCTCATTTAAATATAAAAAATGACATTTTTAATATTTTCTAACCAGGTCTTTTTAGGCTTACCTCTACTTTTCTTAATATAGGTCAAATCTAATACATCTACTCTTCTAACAGGGTCATCGAAAGACTGATATTTTTTGTGATCAAAACTTCCAAGGCGACTCTCTCTAATCTTATCTATCACTGGAGCAACTTCAACCCTTTCACCTATATACTCATTTTGCATTGTATTGCTAAATGTAAAGCCACTCATTAAGGGTGTCAATATATGACACAACCTGAAAACACGATGAGGATTGACCAAAAAAATTCGGGTTCAAGTCGACTCGTTTAATAAACGGTCAGGTATGGGTTAATTTTTCGATCCGATTGATATATCGGGTTGGGTTCGAGTTCACTCACGATGAAGACAACCCGTGTAACTCGCGCTTTGCCCGCTCCCCTTGTGGCCTCATGGTCTCGCCCGCTTGCTTGCTTGCTTGCCTGCTTGCACTCGCGTGTTAGAGTGTAAGGTAATGTCAGTTGAGTTAATGCCATGTCGGGTTCGAGTCCAACCCAAAATCAACCCACCTTCAATTGATCCAACTCGATTAGCTAAACTGGTCACAACTCCATACCCTAACTTGACATGCTTCTAACCCAATTTAACTTGATTCAACCCGCTAACCGAGAGTGCGACCATGCAAATGTCGAGCGAGAGCAAAGGCGAGGCCACGAGAGTGAGTGGGTGAACGTGAGCTTGGGTATGAGGGCGACGCGGGTGCGGGTGCTAGCACGAGCACAGGCACTGACACAGGGGCAAGCACGACAGCCGGGGCCGCGAGGCGAGAAGCAACCAACTTGTTTCCAGGTTCCTATGTTAACCCAACTTGATATGTTAATCAGGTTAAAAAATTCAACTCGAACTCGACTCGTTTGCTAAACTGGTTGACTTGATCCTAGAATTTATGGGTCGGGCTTGGGTCAGGTTTTTGGATCGTGTCATATATTGACTCCTCCATTCGGGTCTAGATTTTTAACTCGTTTGGACAAATGGGTCGGGTTTGGGCTAGACGTGTTAAAAGCGGTTCAATTTCGGGTTTAACTCGAACCCAACCTGAAAACCTGTTTTGACACCCCTATTGCTCATTAACCTAAGTATCCTTATCCCTGCAAAACTTCATTTAATTTTATGCTTCTCTTTTAATGCCCAACATTCTATATGCCATAAAACATTGTAGTTTTCACCCCCATCTTATACATATATAATTTCCAAAGAACTCGGTTAATAAATCCTTATTATTACTATTCTTTTCAAGTAGATATGTAAAAGATCATCTCAGTAAATGACTAAATGCTTTAAATCATAGAAATAATGGAAATTACTATAAAATAGATATAATCCGCCCACCACGATTTTGCTTTTCTTAATTCTTAAACTCCACCTATTGAGTACCTATATTCATACATATACATGAATTGAATTCTTATCAATTTAATTTGTTAAAAAAATTGAACTTTAAAATTTCTTTTTATATTTATTATCTATGTGTACAAACACTATATCTCAACTTTCTTATTTTTTACACTGCAAACTTCTAATATAATTTCTTCTTAATTTTCACCTCAAGTTGGGGCTTATACATTTTGAAAGATTTTTTTTTTAATTGAAAATTCTGATGTCTTCTATAATGAAATTAAGATGAGTATTTTGCCAATATCTTTTTTTTTTTAAATTGTCGTCGAATAAATTCTATGTCAACTCTATCACAATCAAAACTTTTACTCAATTATCCTACTCTAACTTCATGATAGAAAATTTCTTTAATATTTAAAAGAAATTAAAATTAGGTTTATAAAACCATAGTTAAATTTACCTCTAAATTATAGAATGAATTTCTAGCCGTCCTTTCAAAATAGACATCGAAAACACCAAATACAACATGAAAATCATCGAATACAATGCCATAGGTGGTGAACATCATTGAAGACATCTTAAGAGGTGTTAAACATCGTCAAAGTTAAGATCGAAGGTGAACAGCCTTGCTTCTTCTCTCTTTCTATTTGTCGAACATTATCACACTTTTTTTTCCTATCTTTCAAGTGAAATTTGCAAAGACCAACCCCCTCTTCTTATTCCTCTTTGCTCCCCATATTGCTCTCAGTTGAACGAAATCGCATAACCCTGTTTCTTCTTCCTCTCTACATTGAATGAGAGTCACACAAACACCCTTTTAATTCTTTCTCTCTTGCATGCTCGTTCACATCTCTGTAAGAGATGTAAAATTGCGGCATTGTTGCATCTCTTTACACGAATGAACCTATTTGGGATTCTAATGAACCAGCTTTGCCTGTTCATTTGAATAGGTTTTAACACTAAAATTAAATAGATGACTCTTCTTTGTAATATATCTTAGTTTCTTAATTGCAAGGTTTTGGCTTTGTGGTTGTGTGCCCTGAATTATGTTGGGCTCGGGCACATTCAACTAATGCTTTCTTCGTTTGTTTAAGGGAACATATTGAATTTAAAATTTTTTGGTGTTTTCAAAGCTAAAAACCTCATCATGATTTCAATAAGAAATATTTAGGTTCTTTTTTATTAAGCCTCGTTATTCATTTATTCTTACTAAGCACTAAATATGCTACAATCTTTGCTAGGAGGTTTTTTCCACTATTGCATCTTTTGGAGCATCTTCAAGTTTTTGATTAAATTTGACTGAGCTCTCGATAGTTTGCACCCTAATTTACTCTTCTCTTTCAACATGCCTTATGCTTTTTTGTTGTGATATGATGATACCATGTCGAGAGTATGAAAATTTCATCAGGCTCTCCAATATTGATTTTTTTCCCATAATTACCAGTTATTTTGGATATTTAAAAGAAGAAATGAGGCTTTATTGTGACAACAATTCAGCCACCAATATTGCATGTAATCTTGTGCAACATGATTGTACAAAACATATTGACTTTATAAACGAGCAGCTTGATAGTGATCTAATTTGTACTTTATTTTTACACGTGCAACTTGTTGATATTCTCATCATAGGATTTCCTAGGACAGTTTCAGACATTATGAGTGATCATCATTTATTTGTTGTTAATTTTTACACGTTGGGACTCACACTCACCAAGATTTCTGTCCTCATACTTTCCTCTTCTGTTATCTTATTGATATGTGAGATCATTACTATCTACTCATCAATATGTGGACTATTGTAATTATTTTGTACTTATTTATTATTTTCTTTTGTAGATCTCCTATTAGAAGTGTTATTAGGATTATATGAATAATAAATGTTGGAATGAAATGCAACAAATTCTCTCCAATCCTTGTCAAATTGGTCATAAGTTCAGTGATGTTTGCAAGTAATAGGTGGGTTTAAATCTTGATAAGGAAAATAGTACCTTAGCTAATTGTATCAATGTAATTCCCGTTTGTCCATATTTCTCTCACCTTTTCATTAATGTGCATGTTAGGTTAGGCTTCATATGGAAAAAAATTCATAGGAAACCATCCTTGCTTATATTGACGGTGAACTAGGATGAAACTTTGATCACATGATCATGGAGAACGATTGAAGCAACATAAACAAGGAAAATTAAGTGTAGTTTAAAAATAAGCTTATGACAACACTATAGTGTTGCTATGTTTCACAGACTCGGACATGACGACAATGACATGAGACAAATCAATTATTGAAAATATAGGACACGGGTACGATGCATACCATGAAATTGTAATTTTTAAATAAAGCATCAAAATTAAGAAAACAATTAAAACACAATTTTAAGAATGACAAAAAAATAATAAATCAATATTATAATTAGTTGTGTATCTTATTATATTTAAAAAAAACTATAAGCTTAAAATGTCTAGTATAATATGAAAAACATAAACATAAACTATCTAGTACCAGATGAAGCTTCAATTATTTAGTAAAAGGAATGATAGGATTAGCTTCTTCAGAGGTTTCTCTTTGACCTTCAATATCATCATCACTAAATAGCATAACTTTAAATTCTAGCTCTTCAAGAGAAATATTTGCAATCTTAAACATTCCCATATCATCAAGGGACGCAAACCCATCTCTAATAACATCCCACATCTTTTTATCTTCTGTCATATAAATTGGAGTCTTTTTTGATAAAAGAGATATGCACATAAATTAAATCTTCAGCTCATTGTGGAGTAATTTTGTTCCTCTTCATTGATTGAATGAAAATGTATTTGCCCCAATTTCTCTCATAAAAATAAGAGGATGAAACCTGACAAAGAAGTTTTATAGCAATTGTTTGAAGTAGATGTTCGAAAGTTCTATGAATCAACCATCACATTTTTGGATCTATTCTCCTCCTCTCACGCAAGGGCCCTTGGTCACCAAAATCTTCTAAATAACCAAAGAATTTAGCAAGCTATATACTAATTGTTTTTCTCACTCTTCATTTGATAAATAACATTTTAAGCATGCATTCTTTATATTTAAAATTTTAAATCTTTTTGTGAAGAAACTTATTGAGGGTCCTATTAAAGTCATTCTTTACTTAAATATCTTCAAAGAATATAAAAAAATAAAAAAGAGACTCAAAATATATGTTTAAATTAACCTTTGATTTATAGAGTGAGCTAAGCAATGTAGAGATGTGTTACTTTTGCTCCACCTATCTTTCATAATAGTATAGATAACACTCCAAAATTTTGAGTCTTTATTATGTGACTTTTTTAAATATCTAAACTATCTCTTTTACTTCGACCAATATGAAATCCTAAATCTCATAAATCAAATGTAAATATGACCTATCTTATTCGCAACTCTTCACATCTCATAAGTTGGACCGGTAAAACTTAAAATGCACTTAATATCACTCCTCCAAAAATCATCTAATATTTTTTCTTTTACATATATTACTTTTCCAATATCATGTTCTCGATAAGAAGATCACTTATTATTGATCATCAAAAACTAAAGTGCATTTTTCATTTATTTAAATCTTCTTAATATAATTATAACTGAGGTAAAACAAGTTTCAACTACTGTAAGCATCCTTAAATTTGAGAAATTTTTAAACATAGAAAGTCTTATTGAGTGATTCATTAAGTTTTTTTTTTTTATTAAAATTGCATCTCTTGCAATCACTGTGATTTAATAACATTCATTATAAGTGATTTCATTTGCCTCAGTATTCTTAGCTGCACAAATATTCTTTACAATAAAATTTAGAGTATGCACAACACATGGTTTTAAAAAAATGTGAAGATATGCTTGCTCCACAAGTAGGTCTGCTGCTTTACAAATAAGTATTTTATCAGTTATACCCTAAATGATATTTAATGATCCAACCATTTTGATTACCTCTGATCAAATTAGAAGTAAAAAAATTATCTTTATACTGCCTTTTATTGCTGACAACTTTAATGAGCATTGTATAGTTCTCTATTACAACCATAAATGTAAGAATCGGTTGGAACTGTTCAGTTGAACTGGCCCTAATCAATAAGAAGGCGAGCAAATTGCGAGTTGGTGAACAACATCGAACAAGCCGGCCGGACGCGGGCGTGGGACAAATGAAATTTAATCAACCGTTTGATCGTCTGTTCCCGTCTCGTTAATTCGAACCTCTGGGCCGGGTCATGATAATAAAATTGATGACTGGACTTCTTTGAAAGTCTGTCTATCGATCACAAATCAAACTAACACCTCTCTCCTTCCATACACTTTTTGTTGGTTAAAATAACTTCTCAATATTTGACCTCTTCTTCTACAGTAATTTTGATCTAATGATATTATATCCTGATGGCACATAACCTACTAGATTGTTATTGCAAGCATAAGTAAATACATTCTTGTAGTGAGGATTCATTGCATGATTAAAAGGAAGACTAGCTGAATAAAACATTCTTGTTATTCCTCCAAATTGCTCTTTCATTTGCAAATTAAATGCTTTATCCAAAGAACTATCTCCAACAGATTTTACTTCTAATATTCTTATTCCTTTATCCTATATGATCATTAAATGACATTAACATCATCAGCTTAATTTGAAGAATATGAGGAAGGACATGAAGCATGGGTACTTGACAATGCTATCGCTTTAGGAAGAGTTCTTATCCTTTGTTCAACTTCACTAAATTTTTTTTGCAATTCAGTCAACTATGAATAACTTATTTTAGGACAAATCTTTATTCCATGACTAATAATTCTAACAAATGAGCTTTAACTATGGAGTATGATCTTTTATTAGTGGCATTACATTAATTGCATTTAAATGCAATATTATCACCACCTTAAGAAGATTTTTTTTTATTTTTGTAATATGACTTCACAAATGTTTTTAATCTTCCATATTCGACTTTGTTGAACCATTATCACTCCTAATTCCGCCACCATTAGAGCTTACTATTCTCTTAAAAAAATTGAAGGAATAAAAGAAAAGTACTTTTAACAAAACATGTTGAAACTTCTAAAAATGAATCAAAGGACCGACATGAATAATTTGAACAAACATTAGTGCTCTAAATACAATGCAAAACTAACAATCCAAACACCATATTAAATCTGTCACCGTAGACACAGATTCTTTGTTTGGTAGAAATGGAATGGAAGTGTTTTTACTTATAATATACTTTTGTTAAGATCAAAAGTGAGTTTTCATTATGAGGTTTAAAAGTCACATTCTTTTTTCAACATATAATTATAGAGTAAATATGGGATTAGTGGGATGTAATATTTTTAATTTACCATAACAAGTAAAAAAGATAGTTATTGAGAGTTTATATAATAATGAAATATTGTAAAACAAAAACAAGAATCGGATTTGCAAAAAGTGAGACTTTGTTAAACAAATAGAGACTTTCGAAGATCGACCTAATGAAGCTTATTTTTGGAACACAATTATTTTTTCTATGTTAATTGAATGAGAAGTCTAAAACAAGAATGAAGAATCATGATCAATATTACGTTAGTTCTGTATTATTAAATGTATTACCTTCGACAAGCAACAACAAAGTTGGAGAGTGCCGAACCTTAGAGGACGCCTTCAACATCTTGTGGATGGACTTTATCGACCTAAAGGAGAGTGTATGCGACAACTCAATGATAAGAACATGAGATATGTGAGGATAATCGAGTGGAAATCAAGAAGATTGAGAGTTACCTTCGACAAAGAAGACGCAAGCGAGAAAATTGAATGAGTTAGACGCCTTAGTTGTGAAACCCCTTAAGTAAAAAAAAGCTAAACTGATGAGGCCATCGATAGACATTTTAGGCAGGTTTACCGACGAAGGAATCTGATAAGCCCTAGGGTTCCCAAGTTTGGGTTTGCCCTAATGCTCCTTCAAAGAAAAGATTTCTCCTCCAAATCAAGGAAAAAATCAACACAAGAGGGATGAGATGAAGAAACAAAACCTTTGCATTCAAAATCCAATGGAAAACAAGATACAATTTGTCCACTTCGAGAAGGACAAGGTCTCCCACTACAAACCCTATAAAAACAAGAGAAAGAAACTAAGGAGGCTAAGAGAAAACTCAAATCTTGCATAACCCTAGAAATCCCCCCTTAATCCCTACTTATAGCAAGCAAAAGATCAAACCAAACCCA
>NW_021319315.1:2830578-2835129 GCF_001605985.2 Dendrobium catenatum | reverse complement strand
TTTTTTTTATGTATCTTTTATTTCATGCACTAGTGACTGTTTTGCCCTTATGAAGGCGTAGTGTTTGTTGTAGCCCAATGGGCATGTGAGTCATTTTTATTTTCATGCTTTGAGACCTTTATAAAGGGATCTCCTCTTATTGTATGAGCTTAATGTTTGATTAATAAAAATTCTGAAATTGTCTTTGTCTTCTTGCTTGGGAGCTTGAGAGAAAGAGAGGAGACCTAGGAGAGGCTCCACCCGAATTACCCAACAGCCCACGCCGGTGAGCTCTTGGTTTTCTTTATTTAGTTCGCTGCTTTCTCCTTCCCCACCATACCTCCACACCTCCATACCCGAACCCTTCCCCTGGATCTTAGACCCGCCCCTTTTCCCCCCTCCCTGCAGCCGATCCAGCCTTTCCCCCACAGAATCCCGCCATCTCAACCCCTCCCCCATCCCGCTGCCACCGGTTGTGCCAGGAAATCCTGCCGCCCAGCCCAAGGAAATTTGAATTCCATGTGTTCATTCCCTCATTAATCCTTTCCTAAAATAACACCTTATATTTAGGAAGAGTTTAAATGAGATTCCATCAGTTTTAAAATTCAAATTTTGAATCTCTTTAATTGATTAAAACCTGAAATTTAAATTAGGATTTAATTAATCCCATGGGCCCCACTAATTAATCAAATCCTTTCTCTCCCTCCCTTGCTTGGCCAACCATCCATCTCTCTTCTTCTCTCTCTACTTGCCACATAAGCACCCACTAATTCCCCCCTTAATTATCCCCTAATAACCGCCCCTCTTTAATTCAAAATTATGGAGGTTTCTATTGCAATTAACCTCTCCCTCCAACCCAAGAAAATTTGAAATTCAAATTCAGATTTTCTCTTGGTCTTCTTCTAGCTCACGGCTCAACTCTCCTTCCCTTGTCTTCTTGCTGCCCTTCCTCAATGCTGAATGGCGGATCCGGAGCTTGAATGGGGATTAGTATTCCACGCCGACGGGAGCATTAATATCCTACGATCTCCGTGCTTTGACGTAGGATTTGAAGACGACGTCATAATTGAAGAATACTTGGAGCGAGTCGTCCCGATTCTCGTAAGCATCATCGACCGACAGTTTCGTGACTACACTTGGATGATCATCGGACGCCATCCACTACCACCTCCCCCGGCGACTACCTCTCCGGTAACGAAGTCTTTCGTCTCCTTTTCCGTAGTGGTGCTCTCCATCTTCGTGTGGTTCTTTCTTCTCCGCTAAAGCCCAAGAGTGAACAAGTGAGAGGGTGCTCAAGGTGAACGTTTTCATTATTAATTGTGGGATTTTGTTATGAGCATTTAAGTAATTCTTTTATCTTGAAATATTATGAATTGTTTGGTGATCTCGACGCAAAACTTCGCCTAAGCAAGTTGATTACTTAGAATAAATTTAATCATCTATTTTATTAGTAATAAATTTGTATTGGGAAGTTTTAACAAATTCTTGTTTTAATTTTCGCACGCAATTCCTACTTTGATTCACATCATAAACACTTAAGCATTGAGGCGCCTTTTGGTGTAATGGTCAGAATATCATTAAGAAACTTTGCTGTATGCTGATCCCGGTGAAATCCTAGGATGGGTGATCTTCTGAGAAGTTACACCAACATGACAAAATTGTGAGGCTGTTAGGCCAAAGCGGACAATATCTCAAATATTAAGAGTTTGGGTTGTTACAAGTGGTATTAGAGCAATACACCAGTCGAAAGATGAGAACTAAGTGACATACAAGACAAAGTATTATGCCATGAGAGCCACCTATTGAATCCTATATGGGACAAAGTGATACATAGCAGGAGTCACCACTTGAACTTATAGGGGCCACCTTTAGAATCCTATCTACCTGGTAGATGATTCTGTTATAAAGATACTAACGAGGACTTCAGTTACTTAAGTGGGAGAGATTGTGAAACCCCTTAAGTAAAAAGAAGCTAAACTCTTAAACATTGAGACGTCTTTTGGTGTAATGGTTGAAATTTCATTAAGAAACTCCGTAGTTAAGCCTGTGCATCCAGAGAAATCTTGGGATGGGTGACCTCATGTGAAGTTATGCCAATAGGACAAAACTATGAGGCCCTTAGGCCAAAATGGACAATATCTCAATATTTAAGAATTTGAGCTGTTGCACTAGTTGTCTGTAGAAATGATAAAGACGATGAGTGAGCAAGCTTCAATCGAACGTACTATGTTCGTTTGACCTTGTATGCTTGAAAAAATGAAGAAGATGAAGAACTCGAACCTTCAATTGCTCATTCGGCATCCTTGTCTACCAGCGAAAATAAAGAAGACGACGAAGATGCAATCTCCAATTGATTATCAGGCACATTTGGCCTAGCCTGCTTGCAGAAAAATGGAAAATGACATAGAGCCCCTTGCCTGCTCGTGTAAATGAAGAAGACAGACGAATGTGAAGCAATATGGGATAACCCTAAAGCATATGTGGCTACTTAGGGAGATTCGCAATGAACCACTCTTTTTATTTATTTAAAAAATAATAAATATTGGAAAACATATGTTTTAAATATTTTGTCATTAAATATTATGACACACGTGTCCGCTTAAATTTAAATACTATTTTATCGGACACATTTCAACCGCGTTCAACATGTGTCTTAGTCATGCCAGACCTATGTTCAATACTGCATACCTTCATAAGAAGGTGTGTCGGTGCATCATAGTTGAGTTTGTTGGGAAGGATTTTGAGGGTACTTGGTAATAACTGAGCTGGTGTGGGTCTTATGGAGAAAATGAGGATTGTATGTTTAACACTCAGGGAAGAATTAGAGGAGAAAAATGGAGATATCACCATTAGAAAATGAGGTATGCTTAATACTCAGCAAAGAATTGGAGAGATGAATAGAGTGATTGGGAGGGGGAAACAGAGGATTTTAGGTTTAATGCTCAGGAAGGGGGAAATGGAGGGTTGTAGGTTTAATACTCAGGGAGAAATTAGAGAAGATTAGAATGTTCGGGAGGGGGAGGGGGAGGGGAGGGGGGTGGATCAAGATAAGATTCAGTAAATGTTCTTTAATTTGCCTGGGCAGAAAATGGTTTTTGGCTGGTTTATTAACATTTTGACCCTTGAATTTTGATAAATATGGTAAGAAGATGACTTACAGGCAGAACTTGCTAATCCATATAGTAGTTGGTGATTGTTAGAAATATTTCAACCTTTTCCAATTTAATTATGATTATAATCGAACAAAAAAATCAAATCAGTGATATCTTTAAGTGGCGGATTTTTCTTATGTCGGTGTTATGAATGGTTTCATTTAAGCGCATGTTGATTATGTATCTAATGGACAACTTGACATGCACATTTACTTCATCTTTTTTAAGGAAAACTTATTAACAACTATTTTGTATTCTCCAGATTTCCAAAATTCGGGAGGACTGTGATCAGAAGGAAAAAATTATGCTTGCTCGTCATAGAGAAGAGTTGCAACTGATTCAGCTTCATGCAGAGAATGAAATGAGGGAGGTACTGAGAAGCTAACAAGCAATTCACTGTTTACCCCCAACCCCCCGCCACAAACTTTTTATTTTTCCTTGCTGTGAAAATCTGAAAAAAAAAAAAAACAGAAAACATCATCCCTGAGGAAGGAACACGAAATTCAAATGAAATCTTTAAAGATGCAGTATGATGATGTACACAAAAAACTGGAAGAAGACTTGGAGATGCAAAAGTCTAAGGTATAGTTCTTTATGGTTGTGTTGGTCTAATTATTTGTTAATTGCCGTGAATATTCATGCGCTGTATTTGCAGGAGGAGAAACAGAGAAAATTACTACAATTGCAATGGAAAGTAATGAGTGAAAATCAACAGGACAATCAAGAAGTGGACTCTAAGAAGGTTTATAAGTTTTAATGCTAAAAAAACCTTTAATTGGATATAAAATTAGCTTTTTTTTAATTGGTATTGCTTTCTGAAGACTTTTGATGATGTTTTTGTTTTGCAGCTTTAATTAGATTGTACTTAAGTAGTTTATACTTTCCTAGAATGACAAATTTTGTTTTTTTCTTTTGTTATTTTAATCATATCTTTTCTCTCTCTTTGGAGATAATACTTCTCCGTTAAAGTAGTTGTATATTTTGGTAGTCTGATGAGCATGTAGTATTGTGAACTCGCATCATGTCCTGCATACGAACCATCCAAAAAAAAAAAAAAAAATGCTAGCGCGCCCTAAGGAGAAATATAATATTGATTTAAGTTGACAATAAAGTGTTAATCTGGCAAATTGGTGCAAGTGGAGCTTGGGTGTCCCTTACATTGCTTGAGTTGAAGATGTGTAAACGTCGATTTAAAACTTTTGAGGTTGGTGATTTTGTTATGGTGCGAATTCGTCCGGAACGGTTCCCTCCGGGAACAGTTAAGAAATTGCATGCAAAGAGTGCTGGGTTTGTCAAAATACTTAAGAGAATTAATGACAATGCTTATGTAGTAGATCTGCCTGCAGATTTCAATATAAATCCCTCTATTAACATAGAAGACTTAGTGGCATATGAAGGTCCTGATTTTAACCCACAAAAT
>NW_021319315.1:2794656-2830367 GCF_001605985.2 Dendrobium catenatum | reverse complement strand
ACCCGCGAGCCTCGGACTGATGGGGACATCAGATCAGCGTGGAAGGTTTATCAGAGATGTGGCCGCCGATCTACGGCCACGATCGAGTCCTTGTATTTCTGAGTCATGATTGTATTTTCTTATTTGCTTAGGTGTCATTATTTTTTCCCTTTGTACCCCTTTCATGGGAGGGGTCGCATGTAAGCCCAAAGGGCAAGTTGGTCTTTTATTTTCTTGAGTCTTTGTACCCGGCTATTTATAGCCTCATTTCCTTTGTTTTGAGTTAATGAATGATTATTATGAAATTTTTCTACACTCGTGCTTGAGAGCGTTTGAGAGTTCTTGGAGAGAACGTTGGAGAGATCCCGTGGAGAGGGAGATTGACGCATTACCCACCAACCTTGGATACGGCCGGGTTCGTAGTTTTCTCTTTGTATTTTGTCTTCCTTCATCCCATCCCCTCCTTCATCTTCATCACACCCAACTCCATCCAACTCTCCATCTTTCTTACCCCCACATCAAGCTCCACAAAATCCTCAACCATAACCGCCGGCCACCTCTACCCGATTCCACTTGATCGGCGGCTCTAGCTTTAACCGCCGGCTCCCACCCCTTTGCTCCTCTTATTTTGTTTCCTAATTGGGTTGAGACTAATTGGAAATAATTTGAAATTCAAATTCAATCAAATTTGAATTCAAAATATCTCCTAAATTAGTTATTCTATTTTAGGAAAGTATTTGATTTAAACCTATTTTGAATTTTAAATTCAAAAGGATTTAAATTACTTCCTTCCTAAATAAAAAAAAAACCTGAATTAGGAATATCTAATTACCTCCATTAATTAACCCTTTCATTCATGCATGACCACCGGCCCCCCATGCTCTCACCCATTAACGCCATCCCCAATTATTTCCTAACTCCTGATGCCATACTTGGGAAATAAATAAAAAAAAAACCTCAATTTCCTTTTGGCCGAATTCCCATCCTCCTGTTTGAATTAATTTATTGCCAAAGTGGTAATTCCACTTTTGGAAACTCAATTAAAACCTCCCAATTTCCCTCTGCATTGCTGCCCCCCCTCATCCTTCTCCCCTCTCAGACCCGTCCCCCTCTCTCCCTGCCAGATTCTCCTTCCCTCTCGATTCCCCACCAAAACCCTTGGCAATTTTCTCCCTCTCTTATTTCTATTTCCTAAGCATAAGACCCTGAGACATCTCTCAGATTTTTGGAAAGGAAATTTGAGTTTGTTGCTACAGACTTTGACTAGAACTTCTTGTCTCTTCACCTTTGGATAACCTTCAAGAGCACTCGCTACCATGGAGAGTTTTCAATCATTCGTCCATATGAATGAAGGAAGCCATTGACGAGCATTTTGAAAGCATCGAGTGGAGGATCACCTCGTCTCCTTACGCAAAGGTTCTCCTTTTCACTTGCATTCAAATTCTTCTAAATCTAAGTTCTCAATTGGTTAGATTATAATCACGAAAGTCTTCTCCACGTGCTCTTGCTAAGCCTAGTAATTCGTAGGTTATTGAGTGTACTTTCTTTGCATCCTAAATCTCGTTGTTAGACTAGGGATTAAATTGAAGACTACTATTTTGCATTGTTTCAATTGTCTTATTTATCTTGAAAATTTCAAAGCTTGGAGCATGTGATTTAGCCTACGCAAAGCATCACTTTACTTGTTTTAGTCGACGTTACGAATTGCTAATAATTTTAATCCAAAATTATTATAATCAAAGAGTTGTGCAATGCCTAAAATGAAGCCATAAGCATGTCACCTAAGTAGTCCTGCATCACGGACTCTTCCGACGACTGACGGGTGATGCTTTGCCCTTCTCCAAGGGACTTCAATTCACGAGCCCGGACCCATCCTACAGCTGGTGAAGACTTCGATTCCTCTCATAGGAATCTCACTAACGCTCTCTCCCAAGAAGAACACAAGTGTGGAAAACAAATTTTCATATCAATAATTCCTCCTCCTTTTACAATAGCTTAAGGCCCTATATATAGGTCATAACATGATAAAATAAAAATTACAAAATTGCCCCTTGGGCCACAACACTCAAATAAACTAACCTAGGGGTAAAACATGAAATAAAAATAAGAGCTAAAATTCATAAAATAACTTATAAATGACAATTTAAATTAGAGCCGTTGATTTACGACGCCTCCTGTGATAGATGCGCCAAATCTTCGTTCTGATGTCCGCATCATTAGGTTCCCTAACACTTGAGAAATTCCTGTGAGTTTGAAATTGATCTCTTAATGTCTTGAGAACTCTCAAATTGGATGAATTGAACATAATGAATAAATTTAACTCAATCTTATACATCTATAGTTGTGGTCAAGGTCTATTTTGACATCGAGGGTTATTAGTAGATTTTGAGCTACTGTTTGTGCTTTATAGCATCGCTTGTTATGGATTGACATGCCATTTGATCGTTGGAAAATTAATCCTTAAATTGACCCCCAGGTAACACGCTATTCTTGAATGCCATGCTATTATATATTTATATTTGTGGCTAAGGAAAATTTTGACATTAACTGTTATTTAGGAGATATTCAACTGGTCTTTGTGGATGCACCATCTCTTGTTATGGAATGATATGGGCTTTGATTGTCAGCAAATTAATTCTCTAATTGATCCCAAGATAGAAGCTGAGCCACATTATTCTTGAAGGCCGTGTTATTATAAATCATAAAATGTTTCATTTTTACTTGTTTGATCATTCTAATGTTTATATAAAGACAAGACAAGAGAACAATAAGAAAAATACAATAAAGGAAAACATCCTTAATAATTTGAATATATTACAACAATAAATCTTCTAGATTCCTACAATAGATATTAATTACATGTGATAATCTTGATATGATAATATTAGTAAACATAATAACTTTAACACGCATCACAAATTCATGATGCAGTAAGATGGAGTATCGAGATTTTGTATAGCGTAAGAGAATCAATAGATCTAAGGCCAGAGTTGTTTAATAACTTTTCGCTCCGAGTCAATCAATGATAAAGCCATATGTTCTATGAGAAACAAAGAACAATCGAGAGATTGATGTATTACCAATTGCTCAGAATAAGGTGTTTGGATCCTCAATTAGCACTGGATTATCATGGGAAATAGAGATGGAGATAAGAACTCTCACATGAGACGAGATCGGCACATGACGGGATCTTGGGTTATGTGAGACAGGATCATTAGATGAAACAAGGATGATGATGACTAGATCAGAAGTATAGCAGAGAGTGAGACTAGGGAGATGATCTTTGTAAGCGATTGTCGAGCGAGATCATATATAGGCGCCTATCAAATGGTGAAGACCAAGTATTGATCACCATCAAGATTAAACTTGAATATTTTTCAAGCGAGATGGAGAGGAGTTGCTGACAGATAAGCTGAACACTATCAAGATGAGGGCTAAAACAAAGACTTACACCAATGGATCTGATATCTTGTTAAAAATCATAGAAGCCTGTATCTTTATTTGTTTAAACAATGTGCTAGCACAAGCATGCTTATATAAATGCTGGAGAAGAGAGTTATAAGAAAAATACAATAAGAGAGATTATACTCAATAATGAAGATATATTTTAATAATTAATACTATAGATTTCTATTTTAAATATCAATCACATGTGATATTGTAACATCTTTAAACATATTAATGCTAATGACTTGAACAAATGCAAGACAATTGTACCCACTAAGTGTGAGATGATAAAAAAAATGAATTTCTGCCATAGACTTCAGCATTGTTTTTGCTTATGATCTATATTAACAATTTGGTATTTGCCAAGGATCTGCCTAGATTGATATGGTGTGCCTGTTGTGATTGAGCTGCCCTAAGGTTTGGAGAGCTAACTTATTATTTGAAACTTATTGCGTGATGGCATTCCGGCACATATCATGATATGGTTGATTGGATGGTCATAATTAATCGGGGTGCATTTTTAAGGCCATTTCAATTACCTTTATTTACAAGACATAAGCACTAGTAGTTTGCAAAGTAGTCTAAAATGGTCTGAGTAAAACCATCTTGACGTTGTTCAATTATGACTACCTATTTTTAGCTGGTTACCTCGGATTTAAATAGATCATTGTTAAGTGGTCCTAGAGTCAGCTTGTTTGTTGCTGAATTTGGGATATTGGTTAACGTTGAAAGTGACCACTGATGGATCACTCACTGCAGGCTTTCAATCAATTGTCCTATTTGACTCATAGATCAATCTTGAAGAACTTGACTCGGTATTCAAATGAATATAACTATTCTCACATCAGCCGAAGCCAAATTATTTGCCAGCAGAATATCTTTGAGCCATCTAGGGTTGCAAAGAAACTAAACGTTTGATAAGCTACTTGTGGATCAACTCGATTATAGTTCGTTCATTATCATTTGTTTAAGTAATCAAACAAGTTTAAAAAAAATTAAAATACTCGATTGTTTAATAAGTAAGTTTGAAAAATTATGAGTTTGGCTCATTTATGTTTATGAATAATATCAATTAAAGTATGTGAACAAGCTCGATATAAAATTTGTTAAGAAGCTGATGCACAACTGAGCCGGTCCAGCCAACAACTTGGCCCCAGCAAGTAGGGCCGGTATAGCCGAAGGGCAGAAGTTCCATGTAGGCTGCACTTGTGTGGGCGGCAGGTAAGGGGAGAGGAGGGCTCAGGGATTAATTCTACCTTCAATTACTTAGCCATAGAAAACTAAATTGGGAGAGAATTTGAAATGGTTATTTAGGAAAAGATGACTGATTTGAATTTAGATTTGGGAGAGAATTAGGAAGATTTATTTAGTGAAAGATGGCTGATTTGAATTTATATTTGGGATGAAATTATGAAAGTTTATTTATGATTAATTAGGTTGTTTTATTTTCATTATATGATTTTTGTTTTGACAGTAATTTTCCTTAGAGTTTTTCCTTGTGGCGCCTAGGTTTGTGGAGAGTCGCCTCTCGAATAGTAGATTAACTTGTATCTTGGTTTGTTGTGCCAATATCAATCAAATTAGCACATAATTTTATTCTTTCTCGTTGATTTTTGACGTGTTCTCTTTGTTTTTGCTATTTTTTGGCTGTGTGGAGATCATATTTTTATCAGAAGCTTTATTAATATTTAATATAGAGCTTGTGAATAAGTTAGTTAAGAATCGATAAGTCTTATCATGAATTTTTATTTGATATATTTTCATATAATTTTTAGTTTTATTATAATAAATGATTCATGTTTTTTAAAAATTAATTTCATTTTTATGTTGTACTCTTTCAATAGAATGAAATTTTTATGACCAAGAGTCATTTGTTCATGGTTGTTGAATTGTTTGTTTAAAATATTTTTGAAAAAACTTGTTTTGTAAGAAGAATTATTTTTTGAACTCGTTTGTTTGTTATTGGGCTCGTTTGGTGGCTTGAAATACTTGCTAGATATATTCTTGAACGTTCTTTTTTAGTAGCTCTAAAATACTCATTAGAAATGTTCGCGAACAGACTCTAGATAATTATTTGTTAGTAGGTTTGATAAGGCTTGTTTGTTAAGCTAATGAACATTTATAAATGAATGTCCGTTAATAGCTCGATAAAGCTCGTTTATTTTATGTTTGATAAGCTCAAAATGTACCAAATACGAACATCTATCATTTTAAACGACCCAACCTTAAACACCAATAGAAAAGTTCAAACGAAGTATAAACCAAGCTTCAACAAGCTGATAATAAACAAGCTCAAACATGAACAAGTACTTCCTCGGCTCGGTTCGTTTGCAGTCCTCAGTCATATTCAAGGCAAAGCTAGGTTAGCTCTGTGGAAGCACAGTAGGCCTAGTAATCATTTGGCCTACCCAATCTAAGTCATGGTTTGAGTAAAAAGTGTTTAATCACCATCTGCTCTGCTGTTAGTGAACTGTTGGCAGATTGCAGCAAAATACTAAAAATTGATACTTTTTTAATGAATAATGTATATTCTAAAATGGTATATTATAGTATTTTTTTGATGTCCATGGTGGTGCTACTTATTGACATAAATATTTGATATATTTTGAATTATATCTTAAATATAGATGTAAAGTTAATATTACTAAAAACCTTGCATCAAGAATACAGTCTGCACGATGATTATAGCATCACATGCTCTGGCCACTTCATAAGGGAAGTTTGCTTCATAATAACTTGGAAACCGTGAATAAGATCACATATCAGAACTGCTTTTTTGTAGCATGAAGGGTTAGCTACAAAATTTCCATTGGAACAAGGTTATGCTGCATTGCTAAATTTTAGCATTCCAGTGTATATTATTTTGAAATAGTTAGAGGTATTTCCAACTACTATATATGAACATTTAATTAAGAGTATTAAATGGAATCTATATTTGTTTGAAATACCCACAATTCTAGGAAAATTCGAAATGAAGACCAAATTTAAAGATGGAACAAATGGGTCATGTTCATATGCTGGGGATTGGAAGTGAAATGAGCAGCACTGTTGTGATTTTCACTTTGCTTATCTTACTTTTGGGAATCATATCACACCCTATTTGGACCCTCTCCAGTGCACACTGTGTGACAGAAACTGATAAGCTAGTTTGACATATTTCTCACAAACAGCCAGCTTGAATTTACTGATCTAGATCTGATGAGTGAAAAATAGTCTACTTTAATTGTTACAAATTCTATTACACTTAATAATCATCTAATAAATCTAGCATAAGCATTCATGTCATGCTATTACTTTAAAATCATTAAATTGAATACAAAGCTTCTAAATGACTTTAATTATAAATTCATACTTTAAACATATAGTAAAAGAAGATGTCATGCTATTACTAATCATATGAATTGATATGAGCGTTTGTATTCATAATCATAACTAGCTTAATGCAATACTTTTTAGTTAAAATTTGCTTTGGTAAATGACTTGATTATAAGCAATTATTGTGAATATTTGTAAAATAGTGAATTATATATATAAAATGTTAAACCATGTAATGCTGTATGCTAGTCAATTTTTGGCATGAAATCACTTTCTTTACCTATATTTTTTACTCAATTTATATTCATCAATTCCTTAGAAATATCATATAATGCATGTAGACTTCTGACATATCTATCATTGGTCATCTAACATAGAAATTCATTGGTAAAATTTGGACAATCCAACATAAAAATTATCAATGATCCCCTAATCTCAAGATTGAATCTTGTAGCATTAACTTTTTAGCATCGAAAGTAGCGAACTCTCATTTTTTAGGCTCATTTTGTTGGAACTTTTTGCATCTCGCTATGTAGGTTATCATTATTTTCCAATCTATCTCATATGCTATGCCCTTTCATTGGCTTCTTTTTATTTAATATCCTCATCAACAATTCAAATTACTTAATATTTTAATTCACTTGTTATCAATTAATCTGCTTAACGTGCATCTCAAAGGTAAATATGATATATAAAAGTTGACTTTTATGAACTTAAATACATATTATATTCTATCAGACAATCTTACGAGTTAATATCTTGAATTTATTTAAGTAAGCGATCTTATAAAAATTCATTAGACTTTTTAATGCCTTCATGTCATGCTTAACATGAAGAAATGTCTATTTTTATGCACATAGTTGTTCATCTAAATTATAGAAAATAAACAAATATTATGCATAAGAATAATTTACTCTATATGTTAGAGATTAAGTATCCCACTTGAACTATAGGATCTATGGGACGGATATCTTGATTTTTATTACCTCTTCGTCTTGTTATTTTGTAAACAACCTATTAATAATTATTTCTCAATTTAATATAAGAGAGCTTGAAGCTAAATCAATTAAATTCAAATAATATTTTTTAACCTGAAAGAATTTTTAATTCAAACTTTGAGCCTAACACGACGTGACATCAACCTTGATTTGCAGAAGGGAATACGAAAATAGTATTCTTACATAAAGTCTCGAATTCTTTTGTTCCCCTTATTTTGCTTTTTTTTCCTCTTCTTTCCTTCTCCTTTTCTTTTCTTCTTCTCTTCTTCTTTTCTTCTGCTTGCTCTTCTCCTTTTCGTTTCTTCTTTTTTATTTTAGCTACCTGATCTCTTCTGTTCCGCCATCAGCTAGAGGAGACAGAATAGGATTTGAATAAATTAGATTGCTTAAGTTTAGGATTTATTAATTATTTAACTTAATTTGGGATGCTTGAGTTCTGAAATCTATGTTAACTTGTTAGTTTTGGAATCAGCCAATGCATTTTACCGGAAAACTGAAAAAGGCTACTTTGCTATAGTGCAGTGAATAATTTTATTAAATATTTTAGGTCATTTTATTTAATCAGGAAATTAGTTATAAAATACTAATATACTTATTTATTTATATGTACTTATAGATATTAAAATGATTGAAATGAAATGTAAAATTTTATAAATATAATTTTGATGATATTCGGGATGTGTGGAAAATGGGATATAAGTTTTAGGAGCATATTTTCATCTCATCTAATTGAAAGTTTGGATATTACAAACCACTAGCATCTTGTTACTGTAAGTCGACGTGTTTCATCTAACATGTTTGATATATAATTTATGTACTAGTAACTACCTAGTAAAAATAATTGGAAAGAGTTTGGCCCTTTAGCGTTTAATTCAACAGGTTTTATCCAATATATTTCATCGAACATGGTTAATCTTTGCTTGATGTTTTAGCATCCACCTAGTAAGAAGAAGAAGAAGAAAGAGTTTTGGCCCCTCTAGAGTATTCACTAAAAAGGGGCAAAAAACCAGGAACCTTCTATATGAAATATAGGCATAAGGACAATCTAGGAAAAGTTAGTTATCGGAGTGAATTTTTCCTATGGTTTTATATTTTTTTTTACTGGTAGCACTGTAGTTGGCATCTAAATTCCTTCATTCAGTGTTTTATAAGTGCTTTCGTAAATTCTTATTATGAATTATTCTCAAACTCGCTTGACAAATGTGGAACTGAGACAACTGAAAATTTGCTTGTGTACTATTGCAGGAGTATTCTGCTTCATCAATCAAAATGAGGAATACTTACAGGGTGAAAGGACATGATGTTGTCTTGCCAACTCCTGAGAGTGAAAGAAAGGTGTCTCTTACACCACTATTTTGTACATAATCTGGATATTGTTATGTCTAGATATGGATATTTATTAGTTGTTTTCCTTCTATGCCTGCTGCTTGCGTGTTAGGAAATGAACCTATCTGAATATATGCAAACACCCATGTCGAACCTGCTGAAGAAAGTAGATTGCGGTAAAACTGTGCCTAAACACCGAAAGGTAATATCTTTTTTCTGCAGAAGAGTGTTACGGATTACTTGAGCTATTTGTGTAGACCTTTTTTGATTAGTAGGCAACTTCTGTTTCTGTTGTGTACTTGTCTGCTATACTATTTAGTAACTTGATTTATATATCCTTATTTTGATGAGTTCACATGTGGATTACTAGCTTCCTTTTTGTCTTGTATGGGTCTATGTATTTCTAATTTTTCCGTGACAATTAGAAGTTTCTTTCAATTGCTTCATATTGGCATGATAGGTGACTCGACATGAATATGAAGTTGAGACATCAAATGGTCAGACAATTATGAAACGCCGAAAAACTAAGAGCACTGTCATGTTTAGGGTATTAATTCCACATATATTTAAGAAAAGAACCGTCTTTTTGTATGGTTAACATTTTTTTTAATTTTAAATTTTTTTATTTTATTTTTTTGAAAATTTCAGGATCCAAGTTCTCATAAGACAATGCATGGAAGGACTCCAAATTCAAATAAGAACGTCTCTCAAATGACGAAGGTGCCATTTTAAAAGTTATCAACTGCCTTTATTTGTTTAGTTGTAAAGTCAGATTTCTCCTTATGCCTCTCTATTCTTTGAGATATGTACCTTTTTCATATGGTAAATGCCTCTAGCTCTCCATCCTTTTTGAGAATAATTAAATTAAGTTTTAAGAGGAGGATTTGTGACTACTCTAGCTACAGAGATTGATGTCCTATGATGCACCGATATTTCTCCTCAAAAAAGTATGCAGTGTTCGACATGTATCAGACACGACATGCATTCGACACACCTCCGACATGTGTTGGACACGGAAGATGTGTCCGATTAAAAATTATTAAAATAAATTTGACGCTTGTCTTAAATATTTTATGAATTTTTTTAAATATAATTTATTGTAATTTAAATTTTTATTAAAAAAATTAAAATAGGATTTTTTATTTTTTTCTCCACAACTCCAAAGAAATGGCCTGAACTTAATTTCCCATTCCCCAAACAGTCCCCTTTTAATTTCTTTCTAGTAGTTTATGACTAGGGTTTACAACAATACATGATGCCATTTCTCCAACTTCATCACAACATCAATGTTTCTAAACCATCTCAACATTGAAGTCTAATTCTATCTTAATATTGACGACGCCAACAGTTTCTACCCACAATCACGCCCTCGCGTCTTCTCGACTTATATTTGTCTAACGTCATCTTGACATCGATGCCTGATGCTTATTGCACAACATCGATGCCTGACTCTCGACATTATTATCTCTCCCCTCTCGATGCTTGATACAACATCTACCTCTGACCCTCGAAATCTTAATATTTATCATTTTAAATGCATATTCTAGTATAATGACTTATTATTTCAAAATAATTTTTAATATTCTACTTTTTCAATTTCTACATATTATTTTTAAAATATAAAAATTATAATATTGTGTCCAACCTATGTGTGTCCTATGGTTTCAATAATTTACATGTCCCGTGTCCATGTTATGTCATATCCATGTCTGTGTATTGTAGTTGATGTGTATAATTCTGGCATGCTCATGTTAACCTCTATATATGTTCCACGATCAATTGAGCAGGCTCAGGAAGGAGAATAACATATATGTCCTTAGCACAAGCATTGAGATATCTTGATTGCTACTAAAATAGCTCAAAATTTTATTTGATCGTGAAATAGATTGCATCGATACACTTAGGGCATTGAACAAGTCAAAAAAGAGTCATTATTAAACTACCCAAATGACCACCGATCATCAAATAGATTGTGCTGATGCAATCAAAAAATCAAATTTTTCTCAGGGGACCCCCCATAATTGAATTGAGTGAAGACAGTCAAAATAGATGGTCTACAATCGCTACATTGCGTGTGTTGCCTGAACGACATCCATTCACAAAACAGACATCGACCGTTGTTGCGCCTAGAACGTTGAAAATACCTAAAAATGGTTGTAATACATGGTTCCTTGCATGAGTGAAAAATTTAAAAATTGGCATGAATTTTGAGGTGAAGGTGCACAAACCTGCCAAAATGACATTCAGGTTATGAAGAGAACTTCACTGCTGCGGGATTTTACTATTACGCTTAGAACATCAAAATTACCCAAGGAATAAATGATCGCAAACAATTCGAGTGAAGGCAATCAAAATCGACAGACCACGGGTGATATTGCGCGACGTTACCCAAACATCGTCCGTTCTCTAAACGGACTTCAATGTTGTGTCCGGAACGTCGAAATCATATAGAAAAGAATAATATTGCTCGGGTCACCATTCAAGTGAAATCTTGAAATGAACACAAATTTCGAGGCGACAACATGTAAAACGAGTGCACAAATCACAAGAAATTATGAGGGTTGAAGCATATCATTTTAATTTATTATTATTGTCATTACATTATGAATTTATTAATTTCAATTAAATAAAATAATTAAAATCAAATCAAATTTTAAAGATTATATATATATTCTAAATCCCTCATCTTAAATCCTTCCACAACTGCTCAGAACCCCTGCCATATCAGCCAATCCCATATCTCCTTTTCCCTTTTGCAAATCTCTAAAGCTGCCCCCAAATCCTGCTCTTGCTACACTGCCAGCCGCCCAGTGGGTAATAAACAAATATTGCATAATAATACCTAAGATAAAAAATCCCAGGTTGGCTATTTCCCACTCACAAACTCCTCTTCCAACATTTCCCTTCTCTTCCATTCGCAACCAACCCCAACTCCTTCACATCTCAGCCCCCGACCTCCCTCACGTTTTGACCCCCCAGCCTGACTCCCTCACTCTTGTTCTGACCTGCTTCCGTGAGAAACCCCCCAAACCATACGACCCTTCCTCTCCACTAACCATACTCGAACTCCTCACATGCCCGAGCAGTTGCAGCTTTCGTCTAGCAAAGCCTCCGAGCTCCCTCTCTATTTTACGCAAACCACCCTCCCTATTCAATGACTACAGCCGCTGCTCCTACTCAGCGGAATACTCCACTCACTCTCTCAGCTGCTCCAACACTCAAGCCTTACGACACTATACGTTTGATACTACGTATTTGTTCAACGACTAGTCTTAATCGAAAGTTCTTTCTGTTATTGAGAGTGGTAATTAACTATAGGGGCTTGTGCCTATAGAAATCCAAAACTTAGATCTTAAAGTCCTCGCTAAGAGGGCAAAATTTCTGGGTAGTGTCTTATCTCTATCTAATCTGTCTTCCGAAAATTCCCCTCTGAACTTCATCCATAAAACTCTCCCCGAATATAATGCGGAGAGGCCGGGGCTCAAAAGCTCAAATTTTCGGAGCCCACAACTCATTTCTTTGATTGATTTGATCTGTTGAGGCATTTTTGAAGTTCAGCATGGTAAGTAGGTTTGTTAGGAAATGCAAGGCCTTCATATATTTTGCATGTTGACATTGGTTTAGAGCCTTAAATGTATTTCTTGCCAATATTTCACACAGAAACACTTACGTAGCTTTGGGGAATAGAAAATTGCATTTAATTTGCATGCATACTTCGCAAGCAAATGTTCTATGCTCTTTATAGTCTCAGAGGATATGGTTCTGGACCATGAAAGGATCTGAAGTAGCTTTATTTCATTATTCTTTATGTTGCTTTGTTAATGATTTGCTTTCAGAGTAAATTGAAGTTACTGGTAAAAGAAACTTTGATATTAACCTCTTCAATTTACTCACGTCCTTACGTTGTGTCAATATGAACTATACATGCGTCAATGACATTGCTTGCTTTGTTATTTTATGCAAGAAACTCATATCTCCCGCTTAAGTATCGTTTTTATGCAGATCACAAGTGGACCTCAATCCCATCCTGACAATATACGTGATTTGTTTGCTGAAGGCTCTTTGAATCCTTACACAGATGATCCTTATGCCTTTGGGTGAAAGGCAAATCTACATTGATGCACTTTTGTATTCTCTTCTATCTTTTCTGAAGGCAAGTGAAAACATTTAATGAAATCATAATGCCCTGACACATGATTGTGCATGCTTAACGCAAAAAAATTGATTGAAATGGGTCCTAAAGCATTCATATATATTTTTTTCACGTTGCTTATGAATTAATTTAGTTGGTCTATTTGCTAATCTTTGTCCCTTACTGCAGGTTGCCAGGAAGCACCCCCACAAGCATATCATCTCTTCAACACGCTCCAGTGAAAACTTGTCCGGATCTAAGAAGCTTGCTACAAAAAATCTATTCAATTTGTTGATTTTTTTTTTCGTCTATTGCAGAGCTCCCAAAACTTTCTTATCTGCACAATTTATCAGAGAGATTTATATTGATTTTCATCTGTGATGCATTAATGCTTGCTTTTGTAAATGTATCACTGATATGTCGTTCCCCGGCACTTGTATACAGTAGGCGGGTCAAACCGCATCCTTCTTACACCGCCTAAGGGAGGGGCCCACGTTCAATTTATTTGAATTTAATTAATATCTTATATTAGGAAAGTAAATTTAATTAATTAAAAAAATTTGATATCTTTTGAATTAATTAAATATTATCTTATATTAGGAAAGTGAATTTACTTAATTAAAAAAATTTGATATCTTTTGAATTAATTAAATGTTATCTTATATATTAGAAAGTTTTTAAGGAGGTGGAGGGTTATTTAAAGGGCATGAAGGGGTTAGGGCTAGACACGCTTCAGTTATTGCTTATTGTAGTCTTTTTGGCGTATTGGGCCTAGACTCTTGTCTAGAGATTTGGGAGAGACAATCCTCCTCTCGAATAGAGGATCAATTGTATCTTTTCTTCTAGCTTATTGTGCTTTGAGTATTTAATCAAGTTCTATTATTTTCTTGGTTGTTTCATCTCCGATCTTGGATATTTTCGTTGTTTTTACCAATTTCGTATTAGGGTTGCTTGCGAACTCAAGTAGATTTGATAGGATTACTTGTGAACTCAAGTACTTCCTATCAATCACCTCTTCATTTTCTGTGGGATCACGTGTCTCAGTTTAGATCGCTGAGATCTAAATGAGCTAGAATCATGGTAATGCTTTGTAAAGCTAGTGATGGCATGGTTAAAGGTCCGTTTGAGGTAGTTTTTGCATTTTTCAAAAGAATGGTCTCAGCTTTATTTCTTTATAACTTTATTATCATTTTTTAAATATTTCTTTGATGCTAAATTTGTTTTTATAATCTGATTTGTTAAAATGTGGACGGTAAGAAAATTTATGTTAAGTTCGAAGTAAAAACAATTATTATACTCACAAACATTTTCAAGAAAAAATATTTGAAGTTTGGCTGGTATGTCTTTTTATTCAATTTGAAGTTGTCTTTTGAAGAAAAATTGTCTTTCAAATATGAGTTCAAAGAAAAAATATGTTCTTTTTATTCAATTTGAAGTTGTCTAATGATCTTAGGCCTTAGCTTGGCCTTGTGCTCTTCACACCAGGAGTCATGATACTAGTTAAGAACTCAATAAATCTAAATGGAGAAAAAAAAAGTGCTCGATAATAGAGGAAAACAAAGATAATAGATGTTATTAAAAAAGAATTAAAAATTAGAAAAAAAGATAGTGATAATAAAAAGATAATTGGAGGATAACGCTTGCATTGTAAAAGGACCGGTTACCTGGATGGGTTAGAGATTAGAGGATGTTATTTCCTTTGTATTAAGAATTCAAGTAGTATTTTTTATTATTTAATGACCAACGTTCCACATTTAAAAAAAAAATTTCCATATGCGATTACGGATTATTTTTTCTAGGTGCAGCATCTTTGACTGGCTGCACCTTGGCAGAAGAAGCATGCGTTGATAACTACTAAAATAAAGACTCCTTTGTCAAACAGGAAGTTAATAGGAGCTTTGAATCTAACCAAAAGTGTTCCTTTACGTAATGGCAGTGTATCATTTTGCTAGTCCTAAAGAAAAATTAAGGCAGGACGCCAAACACCCGTTTACGCAGACTTCAAAAAATTTCAGAGCAAGGCCAAGCGCGAAGTCCAGCCAAAAGGAAAATCGATGGAGGTACCGGCTGTTGCCACCATCCCCGTCTTCACGTTCTCTAGGATCGTAAAATTCAACACGAAGCCCTACTTTAGCCGGCGTCTCCCCCAGCACCCTCTCCCGCAATGCCGGAGCATGTCCGCCGGCCCATCCAGGCCATTCGGGAGCAACATCGATCACCGAAGATACAGGGAACTGATGTTGTTTTCCTACGTAGGAAACGTACTGCGGAATGCCCCTTCTCTCGCTCAGGAATCCGGTGGACTAGCTCGCCTCTCTTCGTTATCTTTTTCCACCGCCGCCAGCGGTGGAGGCGGTGGTGGAGAGAGTGGCCGCGGGCTGGGTGGAGGCGGCGGCGGATCTGGCAGTGGAGAGGGTCGGGTGCTATCCCTTGCTGTGGAGGCCGAGGAAGGCTCGTCGGCAGGGCCTGATGTTATTCTTCTAGACGTTGGAGTAAGGGTTTTCCTGCCTTCGTTTTCCACGAACGATTTGATACTTTTAAATCTTTGGAGGTCATTCGTATGGTTTTGTTGTAGGGAATGTCTTGTGGTGGATGCGCTGCCAGTGTTAAGCGCATTTTAGAAAGTCAAGTAAGATTTCGGCATTTTTTATCTGTTATGAACTACAGCTTTTTTTACTTCTACTTCATCTTTTTTTGGTATAATATTTTGACCACTGGAATCAAACATACGTCGAAAGTTGAAACTGGTAACCGTGCTTAGTGGTTTAGTTAAAAGGTAAGGGATCAGTGATTTTGATGAATGGTAGCATGTTGACCAATGTCTGTGTTCTCAGCCTCAGGTATCGTCAGCTGCGGTTAACCTTGCTACCGAGACAGCAGTTGTGTGGGCCGTCCCTGAAGGTGAGGTCAAGCATAACTGGCAAAAGCAATTGGGCATGAAACTTGCATCCCAATTGACAACCTGTGGATTTAAGTCAAATATTCGAGGTAATGAAATGAATAAATTCATTGATTGTGGATTTCTCTCGTGTGAATGAAAGTTGGTTATTCCATCCATCTGTAGCCGCCACAGTCAATAACTTCATTTAATTACGAATGGTTGCTAGTTATTTTTCTAGTTGCTTTAAACACGTAGATGCCACAACATAGCTTCCGTTAGTATCAGGTATGGTGTAAGTCGCAAAATCATGTTTGGAAGAATCATACATTCATTCGCTAATTTTTTGTGTCCTGTTGTTGGTTGTTTACTCCATCTCTGTGTAGCTGCTACAGTCAATAACTCCTAGGAATGCTTGTGGTATGTGTTATCTCATTTCTGTACCCGCGGTTACTATCCGCCACCTCCTGTAATAAATTTGTCAATTCATTTATTCAATATGAATTCTAAAGTAATTATATATATATATATATATATATATATATTCGCCCGTTTAACATCTAATCTATTATATAAATAATTAAAAGCTAAATTTTTTACATTGCATATTGATTTTTTAGACTCCTTATGGACCTCTTTATATCTTAATTTTTCGAGCTTTTATATCTAAATCAATTTTTATAATAAAACTTCTTATTTGTTAATCTTTTTTTACACATTTTAATTCCATCACAACTATGTTTATTATTAGGAGATTTTCTTTTTGATACTCCTAACACATCCTTTGCATTATTCTTAATATATCTAGCTATTTTTTCTTACATAATATATTAATATTATAAGATCTTGAATAATACTCAAAAAAATATTTTTGTTAGTGTTATTTAAATGACTCAATCTAATCTTAGAACATCATTTTATTTTATTTTTCATATTTCGTCCCTTCACATTAAAATTCAAAATTAATAAGCATTGTTGGGTACATAAACATTCACTCATAACAACTTTACAATATTTTTAATATAAATGTTCTATTTTTCTTAGAAGAAAATAATAAATCTGAGTTTTATTATTTTCATTTTTATAAGTGATGAGATATTTTTCTCTTTTCTTAAATATGGTATCAATAATTACAAAATCATAAGCTCGAGTAAAATCTAATATGGTCTTATCATCTTCATTAATCGCTTTAAACCCATAGCCACCATGAATGCTTTTAAAATCTTCTACATCTCTACTAATATGTCCATTTAAATCTTTTGTATTAATTTTTCTAAGTTATTTCAAAATTTTAATTTTGAACACATATTCAAACCTTCTTCATAAGCATGAGTACTTATAATATTAATAATCTTAGCAACAACAACAATTTTTAAAATTATAATTATATCTCCAATTCTGTTAATTTCAACAAAATCATCTTTTAAACTTTTATATATAATCACTCATACATCATTTCTAATATGACTCATATCTAAATACAATAGTTTAATCCTATACTATCAATCTCCTTAGTTTTCTCTCCAACCCATTTAGTTTCCTGAATGCATAGAATATTTATCTTCATATGAATCAATTATATTAATTTGCATGTAAGTGAACTTATATTCTAAGTTCCTATTTTAATTCTAATTTCATGAACTAAGCTTCTTGACCACATCCATCCCTGATGTGAGAATCCTTGCTTGTTTAACATTGCACCCGAGCACCGTTGCAACGACCTTCACACACTTCTCGTTGTATTCAGATTGTACAATGCATCGTTTCAGGGAACACTCTAGTATTAACACAGAGTATTAAAGGATTCATTTCATGATTATTCGATAATTTTATACTAGTTATTGACTACCTAACACATCGATCCACTTTTCTCATCTAGAACTTGGGATTTGGCAATGACTGTGTTTTTGGAGCTCATGTACAAAAAAAAAAAAAAAGTTCTGAAGGACATGAAGTGATTCAGCAAGTTAAGCGATCTCAAGTCAAAATAAATTGTCTTTGAAGCAATTTGAGTTTATTTTTATTTGAATAAAAATCATTAATGACACAATAATATGTCGATGTGCTCCATAACTAATTAAAATGCATAATTGAGGCATTAAATATTAAACTCACAATGAAAGAGACTTTTGAGTATGATTCTAAATTTTAATTAGTATTTTCAGCACATTTGTTTAAAATAAAAATTATTGTTGGTCAAAATCCTCAAATAACTTATCAAGAATTCTCAAAGCAAACCTTGCGTTATTTGGATGATTGATGTTTTGTTGCATCGTTGCTGGTTTACTAGTCAATTCTTTTTTTGCCGCTATTTGTGGAAATAAGTTTATATCATTTTTTAAGGTGATCATACTATTCTCTAGTTTATGGGTGCTTTGTCTAAGTTTATTTTCTAAAGATGCTACTCTTTTCATCATCACCGATTGGCTATGGGCAATGGGCAATCTACTCTTTAAATTGATCATTTAGACAAGATCTTCAAAATCATCTGATTTATTTTGAAGTGAGTGTCATGATTGCAAACAATAATGATGCAACAACATAATATGATATCTAAATGATTTTATCAGAAGCAAATTAGCAAATATTACTATTAAATAATTAATTTCCTTCCACTATAAAATGAATTTCAATGAGTATGCATAAATTAACTCAATTCTAGATGATTTGGCATTAAATAGAATAATCTTAATGGAGTACTAAGTTTACTCACATGTAAATCTCACCTAGCGATGTAATTGTATGACTATGACTTGGATATTTTATGGAGATTAACTAATCATTATATTGTTGACTTACACGATTTGTTACAAATATGCAAGTATTCTAATATTAGCGGAGTTTATGCCTTATCTTAGAAGTGTTAAATGCCAGGAGTTGTGATATCCTTATAGGTAAAAGATCTCCTTATGGCCGTCAAGGTTGATAGTTAGTGACAAGTGGCTGAAGTAGTTGGGCATGAGTGCAGGAGGTCGCTCACTTCAGCATGTATGGTAAATACCAGTAATAGGGATTTTAGTAGTTAATGATGTTGATTGGAGTGAGATTGTGTGGCGAAGGACAGAGTCACTATAATGGAGTCTGTCAGGCTAGATGCGCTGGGAAATTGCAATGTACAATGGAAGAACACCTGGCTGTTTAGAATAGATGAGTTGAGGTTGATGTAGTGTGCAAATGCGGAGTAGGCTGTAGCTAGTAGTAAGCATGGTGCTGTAAGCGCGAGGTTGCAAGCTTTAGATTGCGGGTGTAGCTAATTACAAGGCGTTGCTGGCATGGGGGTTGTCGGTCACGACTTGCGAGTAGTGCAATAAGTTTTGCTAGCATGCGGAGTGCACATATATGCTGTGGGGTGGTGATAGGGTTTGCGGGTGAATTATAAGAATGTGAGGAATCAAGTTAGCAAAGAAAACAATTTGGGATTTTCAAAAAGCAGAATTTAGGAACTTCATGTCAAAATTGATGGTGAGGGCTAGGAGAAACTTAATATGCACAAATTGTATCTTAAGAGCACTAGAGTAGTTTTACAAATAATCAAATTTCATTCATTTCTCAATTAACTATAATAAATTTGAAATGGTGGGTCTCTAATTGATGGAATTAGGGTTACAAGGTTAGACCAATAATTTGAAAGTAAATCTAATCATATGCAATACTAACAAACATTCCAATTCAAAACATCCATTATTCAAAAGAAGACAACTGAATCTAATAAAATAAATCAAATTAAAATTAAAAGAAATTTGGCATAAAGTGGGTTCAATTTAGTTCTACTATGGCTTGATTTAATTCTTTGTAATTGGCCTATGGCTAATTAGGCTTTTGTGAGGTGGCTTAGCTTGATTGGTGGCCTGTTCTACATCAAGATGGCGATGGGGACTAGTTTTGTTAGTGATGATGAGAATTATTAGTTTGGTTTATGCTTTTATGGATTTGACTTTTATTTCTCTACTTTAAATGAATTACATCTCACATGTTCTAGTTTTTCAAACTTTTTAGTTAATTTTATGTCTTTTATCTTTTTTTTTTCTCATATAATGAGTATTATTTTATTTCAGTTCTGCTATATTATATTTTTGGTTATATTTTAACACTATGTAATAGTGTTTAATTTTTATATCTTAAAATTTATATTAATTTATCACCTCTTTCAATTGGTGCGCATCGAGTTAGGTGCTATGGTTCTAGGGAGCATTTCTGCCATGGTCTGGTATGCATCATCAACAACAATGGGGGATACTATATTAGGGATGTTAGGACTTGAGAATGGTGTCTACTGAAGATAATGTGTTAAATAATTAAACTTAGCAGGTATTTGCATGCATATCAGGTTGTATAAGATGCACAAGTATGATTAGAGTGAGATGAAATTAAGCTAAAAGTTATATAAAATTTTTTTGGTATACTAGAGTGAACACCACATTTAACACTTAGTAGATATGAATGGAAAAGAAGGTTTTTCAAAGCTTACCCCCAATTATTTGTGATAAGGCTAATGAATATTATAAAGTCTTGGTCTTCTAAATTTTCAATCTATTATTACATAGTATTTGTTACATTACTTCTCTATTTTATTATGCATGCGTGGTGAAGGCTGGTTCTCTGTGTAGATTCTGCAAGAGAAAGTTGGTATAAAGTTTTTGAGAGGAAGATGGATGAAAAACTTCAGCTTTTGAAACAAAGTGGTATGTATTTGGATATGCAACACGCATTAACTTTATTAGGGTACTTTTATTTGGTGGTTGACACAGCATGCTAACTGTATTTTTGTTACTAATCAATAAGTTCTATTTGGTCTTTATTTACAAAAATTGTCTATTTATGTATGTTTGTACAGTTTGTAAACTATTAAAGGTCCTCAAAAGTTATTTCTTTTCTTTAGGTCAAGATCTTGCAGTTTCATGGGCCTTATGTGCTGTATGCTTTTTGGGACATGCCTCTCATTTTCTTGGATCAAATGCACCTTCATGGGTCCATGCATTTCATTCCACACCATTTCATTTGTCGCTGTCACTGTTTACTTTTGCTGGACCAGGGCGAAGGCTTATTCTTGATGGATTGAAAAGTCTATGCAAAGGGTCACCAAACATGAATACTTTAGTTGGCTTAGGCGCTTTATCATCTTTTGCTGTCAGTGCAGTAGCTTCCTTGATGCCAAAACTGGTATGTAACTGTTTCATCCTTCTCAAAGTTTTTGTTGTGGACCATCTGGCATATTCAAAATTTTTATAGAATATAACAGACTTTGATATTTTGATATAAATCTGATCTAAGTTCATGTCTATCCAAACAGTTATCATTCTTCTGATAGGTCAGTGATAGAAAGATTTAGTTATTATTCTTTTGATAGGTCAGTGATAGAAATATTTACTTGAATAATAGCAAAATCTAAAGAAAAAAAAGTGGAAAATCTACATTGTGTCAAGCAAAAACGTACATGATTTCGGGTTATGATCCACTAAATACGCAAGGGGCTTATGACATTTTGTTTAAAGAAATAATATACATGAACATTGATGGTTAAATTATAATGGAGAAGACCTTCTTCCATACTTTTTGCTTTTTGTAAGCTGCGGCCTGTAGAAGTATTGCTAATCTAATTGCATGTATAGAACTGTTTAAACGTGAGCAATGAGGCTAGCTTTTTGTTTTATGCTTTCAATATTTAGGTCGTTTTTTGAAGTTTCTTATAAAGGCATATCATGCAAGGATTCTTGATAAGAACTTTTAAGATGGTTTGCCATTATATGTAGAGCTTGGTTTGTGTTGATGCAAGTTATTGAAAATCTCAGTTCCAGAACGAGTTCAAGTGTTTGTTTTGCAGCAAGTGGATGATATTAAGTTCCTATATTTGAAACTCACCTTTATCAGTTTTATGAGGGTTTTGAAGTTACGTTTAGTTTTGTTTTTTGTAAGTAATAACTAAAAAATTACATAAAGTTAATGAGTTGATTGTTTGCAATTTTACTTTTCCTCATATAATGTTAAGTTCAATGGGAGGATAAGTAAAAATGAAACTTGCTTCAGTCTAAACAAACTCGAGAGCTATGTTTGCTAGAAGTGAATGCAAAATAAATATTGTTAAAACCCACATCAATAAAAGTCTCTTTAAGTACTCAGATCCAACCACTTTCAAATACTTGTTCGAATGAACGTAGCCCTTAGTATTTCTACCATGAACAATTGAAGCAAGGAACCTAATCCATATGCATCCTCTTCCTAAAAAGTAGGCATCTTCAGTTTCCTCATTCTCAGATCTTCTCCATCAACCCCGCTTCCTCCAAAATTTCACATTCCCCAAAGGGTGGTTCCCCCCAATTGTGTCAATCATCCCTCCTTCGCTCGCACCAAAACCTTTCATCACAAGCCCACCTCCCTTCAAATTCAGCGCACATTTTATCATATTCAGCCCCTCTCCTTTTAAATTCGACACTCTTCGATCATAATCAAGTCCTCGCCTTTCAAATTCAGGCTCTCCTCTTTCAAATTCAACACCGCTCCACTCATGCCCAACCCCCTCTTGCCTCTCCACATACCCTCTACTCGACTCTTCCCTAGGAATAGGCTCTAGGGGAGGTATTCTCTCTTATCTCTTTCGAGTCCATCTCTTGATCTTCCCTTTGCCTTATTGGATTATAATTTTCCCCACTTCCTGGGTTGTTGGAGGTTTCCCTTGCCTCTTATGATGCTGTTTTGGATTGGCTATCGAGCAACTTCTTCAACATCTCCCATGCTAGAAAAATTTATATCCATCTTCTCGTGGATGGTTGAAATTTGCTTTTTGACATCTGAAAGTTGAGTGTGGAGATATGAAATTTCAGCTTTTAATTGTCCGATCTCCCCTTCCAACACTTATACTTTTCGTCCTGCCATGGTAACCTGGATTTAGGCTCCAATACTGAAGAGCAACAAGTTTGATGCAAAATTTGGCCTCCAATCAGCAAAAACAACAAGATCAGATACGGAACGTAGCTGTACAGCCAGCGAGGAAGACTTCTATTTCAGCCTAGGAAATTACTCTGATATTAATTTGACAAAAAACACTTGTAGATCTCAAGTAATTCCTATCAATCTTTGGAAAACAACAAAAATTCTCCACAAAGTAGATAATTTATATTATTTGATGAAAGGGAATTAGAAAATACAAAGATACAATTGATCCTCTATTCGAGGGAGGATCTATATCTCCCAAAACTCTAGACGTTGCTAGAGTCCAAAAACCTAAGAGATATCAAATTTAAGCCAAATTCAAGATGCTCTAACTCTAGGAAAACAAACTATTTAATGCATACAATCCAAAAGAAAATCTCTAAACAGTCCCTACATTCAAATTTTCCTCCTAAGTCCTTCAAAATTCCTTCCTAAACAGCTCCGTTGGATTGGGTGGTTTGGTCGGCGCGTATAGGAGAGGCGGAACTCTTTAGCCTCTGTTTGCGTGAGCCAGTCCTATATGGACCAGTTGGATTGGTCTAACATAATAGTTTTAAGTTATGAGTTTAATAATAGAAATTTCAAGAACAAAATTTTATAAGAAAGGGTGAATGTAATATCTTGAAGTTCTGTCAGGATCTTATGGGTTAACAAGTGTAGCATAATAATGTTGGAACTTTTAGAAATTACATCACTCCTTGTTGTATTAAATATAATTATGAATACTATGGGATGATTAAACAAACAATTGATTGTCAAATATACTATCATAAAATTATTGATACAACGGAAGAAAGTGATAAAGAGAGAGATATTGACCTCCGAATCCACAAATATGTTTTGGATAGGAAGCATAGGTTGGAGAAAGCCTCATCATACCTTATATGTGGTCAACTCGTTAATTTTCATCTCTTAATGATGAAATTTTATAGAAGGGCTCATTTGATAGGTTAATTCGATCAATGAGGAAGGGACCAATATAAAGTGGACACACATTTCGGAGAAATTATTCTGTGCGGTCACCGAACTGTTCAGAGGCAAATCAGGACGCGCGGTACATAGAAAAAAAATGATGTGATGCGTTCGGTGATCGCCAAGAATAATTTCTCCACATCTTGGGGCACTTAATGGAATTTACTTCAAATATATTATTGGTATAACATGCTAGTGCTTTAAGATGGAAAAAATAAATAAATCTTTAGTTTTGAGTTTTAGACTTAGATTATATTTGATAATGTGTCTTGTTGTCTGATTATACGGTTTAGGATATCATAATTAGCTTTATGCATTTAACAGGGAGTGTCAACTGTTTTAAGAAAAATCACAGCATTATGAAAGCCAGAAATGACTTTCTTGGAACTATGAGTTATTTCAGGCCTTATTTAGTTATTATTATTATTATTATTTTTTACTGTAGAAAACTATGGGCACCTTGTTTGGATAAAAATTGCTACATTGCTTTTCCATAATTTACTTTAAAAAAGCTACCTTAAAAATAAAGTTGTGAAACTGCTTCATATCAATTAATGCAATGTATCAATAATAGAGTTGTAATTGCTATAAAATAGAAAATATAATCACCCTCACCTACCTTACTTCCTTTTGTAAAATTGAACTTCTCACTTCAATATTTTCTTAAGTTCTTAGTTGTCCTCAATGCACAACCTAATTATTACACCAATTTACATAGCTAATTGAACTCTTTCTACATTAAAAATTTTACTCTTTCTACATTAAATTTTTTAATTAAATTAATGATATTAATTTAACTCTTACTTTAATTTTGAGAAAACATTGATTTGCCTCAATATTTTACCTCGACTAAACTGCTCAATTTTATCACCGCCTAAACTAACATTTGCAGTTTTAACCAACATATAAAAGAATTGAAATGATTAAATTAAATTGTATTGCTATCCTTCAGTCTTCCTTATTGAGTCGAGTTCTCATAGATCAATACATATTCTTCCTCTTCTCCGTACATACAATTGTATAAGTTAAATTAACATATTTGAATCATAATTTTCTTCTCATAGATCAACACATATTCTTTTCTTCCCTATACAATTTCCTATTTACACTATATATGCTCCTCTTTGTCTTCGAACAGGTCTTTCAATTTGTCTTCCCCCTCCTATTGCTTGCAGAAACATCAAAATCTTCCTATGATTCACCTCTCAGGCTCTCACTACTTTCTTCGATCGAAGCCACAAACTTGTCGTTATTGTTCAACTTCCTCTTTTTCCTCTGTCTCTAACTTCGTCGAATGGGAGCAAAATCTATGCACGTGTACCCCCCTTTCCTCTGCCTTTGACTTCCTCTTAGATCACACAAACTTCTCTTCCCCGTCTTCCAGTGAACGCACGGAAATACACGTAGCTCTACCTCATTGAACACTTTCCTCCCTTTGCGTCGAACAGGGAAAACCGCATGCTACTAGCTCAAGAACTTCTCTCTTCCTCTCCTCTATTTTCGACTCTTCCTAACCGAGCAAATTCGACCTTGTTCGCATGAGGAGTCACGTTTGATTCCAACCCAAAAGTTGTGTTCCATCTGCTTGATCTGCTCGCCTACGCGCCTGCTTCATTGTAGTTTGCTCGACCGCCTGCTCGCCAGCCCCTTTGATCAAATCAGTTGGGCTGGTTCGGCTGAGTCGATCCAGCCAACTATTACATGTGTATGCAGAGCCTAATGGCTATTATTTGTTTGCCTAGGGTTTCAACCATGCGCTCTTTCTACCTCACCGACAGCTCCTCTCCTCTATGAGTGACATTCTTCCCCAGTTATAAATTCGTGCCACTCTTATCCTCGCCTCTATTTGGTTGCTCTTCCTCTCGTTAGTCTCAATTCTTTCGCAGTTGCCTCACTCTTTGGATGTTCCTAGGAGCATGGTGGTTCCTCCTTGTTAGCCTGTCTCCTGTGTCAATGGTTTCTGTTAGTTCTGATGCTCCTCTTAACATCAATTCTTCAAATATTGCTCCTCTTGGTGTTCACATTCATCATTCTTTTGCTAAAATGATGAGTGAATCATCGGATTATGGATGGAAACACTCTTCATTTACTCAATTTTCTTTATTTTTTAATTTAAACTCCATTCCATCTCAACATAAGAAACAATATTCTTTTCCAAAGAAACTTGCGCTTAATCTCCTTTGAGGAGGAAATCACTGAGCTTGGGAGACCACTCTCTTTACCTATCATAGGCAAATTTTGATTGGGTTGTCTCAGCGTGGATGCCATTCATAAATTCTTGTGAATTATTTACTTGGTAACTATTCAGTTATATTTATTTATTTTGGTAACATCATTATAAGATTATCCTCAAATAGTCAAATGCACACCATATATGACTCTTCTCTAAACATATATACTATATCAATGGCTTTCTGATGCCTATGTTCAAGTGGTCTTTCATTTTGATGCATTTGTGAAAACAATAATAAGATCACTTTGATGCATTCGGGGAACCAATAATTACCTCTGTTTGGGTTACTTTTCCTCAACTTTGATTTTATTTCTTAAACCAATTAGTTTTATATTCTTTGGGTTCTATATTTGGTAAATATTTGCAAATCAATGCTGTTTTGGCAAATGAGTATACATTTTTACTCTCTGATTGTGGCTATACCTCCTCTCCTTTAATTAGTGAAGATATAGATGATCATGATGTTTCCTTATTGGAAGATTTTGACTGGAGTAGTATCAGTGATGATATTTTGGTGGATTGGTGGTCTCAAGTACTTCTTATTATACGAGGACGTAATCACAATAAAATTTATTTTGATTCTCCAGCTTTTGATCAGGCTTTAAGAAAATCCAATTGAGCTCTTAATCTCTTTTGTTGTTTTCCCATACTTCATGCATTCGCTCTTTTACGTTTTTCTTTATACTTCAGCGATTCTAGTTAATTGGCCTTGTCATATCATTTTTCTCTGTTATAATCTCACCCTTTAACTAACTTTAAGTTGCTGCGTCTTTTATCAGTGTCTGGGCCAGTCTTAATGTGGCCTCAATAAGGCTTCTTATGCTGTTAAAGAAGGCTTCATGTTGCCAAATCTAACTAATGGGCAATGCTGATGCCTGTCTGAGTTTATTACTGATCATCCTTTAGTACTCTAGGAAACACCAAGTCAGTGAGTGGATTCTTTATAGAAAAATTTCTCCTGTATTAGGTATTAATTACCATCTTCCATGCTATATATTTGGAGCTATTTCTTAAGTACAATTATCCTCACTAGCTTTGATGCAAATTCTATAAAAAATTTAGGTATTTACAATAACTACTTCAGATTCAGTGCTTAGTGATAATACCTGCTTTCCACCACCCCCACCCAACACCCCAACCTTTAAAAAAGTAATTGAAAGGCTGGTTGGAAGCAATTTTCTGTCCATGGTTCCAGCAGCGGTGGCAACAAATTTAGATGGAGTCACCATAAGAAGGTTATTTATTTTCCATTTTTTTAGCCAAACTATGTCCAGCTAATGTAAGCAACCTGAACTTGATAATTATTTCTTCTTAATTCTTCATTCAGGTTCTTTGCTGGAAAGTGATGCCAGGAACCAATCATTTCCACCTGCATAACAACATACCAAATTAATTGCCAACTGAAGCATGATAATTGAAGTAGAAAATTTACTGCATGACATTAATCTCAATCTTATTTATGTTTCTATTGTTATCATTTTAAGTCATTTAATTTTGATTTAATTTCTTCATTTAATATTTGTTTTGGTCAATATTAACTTATTAAGTATCAATGTACTTGTAACCTAGGCTTGGCCTAATTTTTTCTGTTGTCTATTTCAATCGGTTGATTTTTTTTTTTAATTCAGTTCTACTCTTATGTTATAAGTGGAGTTTTTTTAACATGGCCTTACTCATGCAGGGATGGAGGACATTTTTTGAGGAACCAATAATGTTGATAGCTTTTGTATTGTTAGGCAAAAACCTTGAACAGAGAGCAAAAATTAAAGCTACTAGTGACATGACTGGACTTTTAAATATTCTTCCTACAATGGCACGCCTTATTGTTGACAGCGGTTTGGGAGAATCATCTTATACTACCGAAGTTCCATGCAGCAGCCTTGCTGTTGGAGATCAAATTGTTGTGTTTCCTGGAGTGAGTTAAATGTACTTTTCATTTTATTCTTATAAATATAATTAGTCTGCTTGTTTTTCTTGTTCTTGCTGCACATTGATTTTGTATTTTATGGTGAATACTGTATTTGAATACATTTTGAGAATGCTGAGAGAGTTCCTTACTTCCTTTTGGGATGATTTTAAATGAAATCATACAAGAATTAATGTATAACGATAATTATTTCGTTATTGAATTGTTTCCTTTCCTTATATATATATGGATAATTAGAATTAACTTTTGTTGTTTGATGCTCGGGATATACTTGGTATAACACACCTCTTAATCATCTTCCCATTCGTATTGTACAGGACCGCATACCTGCAGATGGAATTGTTAAAACTGGTAGAAGCACTGTTGATGAGTCAAGCTTCACTGGGGAGCCCATGCCCGTAACTAAGTTACCTGGGGTACTCCTTTCTGTTTTCCTGTATATTTACCATGTATTGTTTCTATTTAATGTTTGGCTCCCTCCCGTGAACTTAATGGAACTGTTATAGTCAGTACAAATTCTCATCTTGGAAGTATTACCTTTTTGCTTGACTTTAGTTTATTTCCTTTTACCAGAATGAAGTGACAGCTGGAAGTATCAACTTAAATGGTAGACTTACCATAGAAGTTAAAAGGCCAGGTGGTGAGACTGTGATGGGAGATATAGTTCGCTTGGTGGAAGAGGCACAGGCAAAGGAAGCTCCTATACAACGGTTGGCTGACAAGGTCCTGACTTCATTTGTATAGTATTTTGCTTACCGCGTAGGATTAAAAGTCTCATAGTTATATTCAGCTGTTTCTACTTCCTAGTGTTTTTATATATTTCTTCAATTAGATTTTGCAAGTTGGCATTTCTGACATGAAAAACGATGATAAACTCCTGGCATATAGCATGGAGGTGACCCACATACTCAATTTGGATCTAGGAAGCACTTGGCAACTACGGAGGATGTGTCACCACCCGAGCACAAAGGAAGGCAGTACAATAATTACAAGGGGATTTTTCCTTAAAACGTTCATTAGGGCCTTGCTTGGATTTAAGGAAGGTGAAAGAAAGGAAATGAAATCTCAGCAATTTGTTGGTTGATTGTTAATTTGCAGTTAATGATTTGAGCGTTTCAGCACTTTTCATTCATTTCCTTTAACTCAAATTTCAAGCATCCAAACACGGCGTAACCATTCAAAAGAAATCTATATGTACATGTAACTAAGGTGGATAAAGGCCTAAGTATCTTGGCATCACTAATACAACATTGAGCATGACAATGTTAAAATGGACAGTGCATTAAAATCAATCTTAGAATTATGTAGAACAAACACATCACCTTAGAATACTGATTACAACATAAAATGATGCGCTTATGACAACATACCACAAGACTATATTACTTGGATCAAGAGAACTCTCAATTGGACTCATAATTAACTTTGTTCACTAACATTCAATTATTCTAAATATAAGCTATAAATCCCCATTTTTAGAAATAGGGTTACAAAGATTACTATATATATATATATATATGGTGGTAGGCTGTATACTTTAACTCGAACCTTCAGGATTTTCATAACTTTTTTCGATCCAATGCGCTATATGTTTGATCTTGAACATGCTAAAATTAAAAAGTAAATATAATCCTATTCAAAATCAAATCCAATCATAACAAAATGATCAAATTTAGTTTGATGTTGTCCAAAAGGATTATTCAACCTAGCATAATTTGCACTTAATGGCAAATTACTCGAGCATGTTGACACAATTTTCATGTCGACCCAACCCGGATCGAGTCGAATTGGGCCCAAACAGACCCGATTTAGCTTGATCAATTCAATTGAGCCTCGTCAAACCCAAATCGATTTCAATCGGACTCAAATTGGGTTCCAATTAAACTTAATTAAATCCATTTAAAATCAAATGGACTCGGATCGACCCAAATCGGTATGAATCGAACTCGATTCGTGCTCAATTTTAGCCCAATTGATCAAATATGGACTCAATTGACTTCCCTAATCAGGAAATCTAAATCTAGGTTTGAGATTAACTTGGAATTCGCTCCTTGCGTGCTGTCTTCACGTCAAATCCACCGATTTCTATGGCTATAGCAGGGATTGGGTAGTAGGAGATCATATCAAGCATAGCAAGGGTTATTTCGTGTATAGAGGAAGTTGAGTGAGAGGACGGCGTCTTCTTCCTTCGTGCATCCAAAATCGAAAGAGGAGCATAAGGTATTTGGTTGATTCATGCTTCTTGCGTGCGTTATATCCAAATAAAGTTAAGTGAGAGAGCAATCTTCTAAAATTGAGATGTAATTAACCCAAGCAAAAGCAAGTGCACAAACCGAGAAAAAACAGGCATTTCTAAAATTCCCAAAGACCAAATCACCCCTGAGCTTCTTAAATTCAAAAGATGAAAATATTAGCCAATGTTTTAATAATTACAAAGAAATCACTAGTCTAATCAAAAGTATTCTCAAGTAACGAATAATTGAGATGTAATTAACCATAGGGACTTGCCCTTATGGTGTATGTATCCCTGAATAAAATAAACCATATTCAACCAAATATTAAATAGGAGAAAATCTCTGTTAAAAATATAAAATTGTGAGTTTTATTATTGAGTCCATAATGAAATAATATTTTTATCCTTCGGGATAATATATTATTTTCTATGTCATGCTCGATAAGAATATATCACAATCCGTTGAGAATGACAAAATTTTTCCAAAGCGGTATAATCCTTAGTTTCTAAATTAAATGTTTGCACCAACCATAGTATATATAACCATATAATATCGTGAATTTCTCTAGATTTACATAGATTTAATATTTGAAATGGGCTTTGTGCTCATCTGATATCTATAACTGGCATTATGCCCAGCTTATGTCTATATTGGCCTTAGTCCCATCTGATGATAATATGGATTAATTTCTATACTTCATAAAAACCTAACCTTATTTGCAGAAGTTTGGAGAAGATGGCTTCAGAGTGCCAATCATCCAATTATTTCCCATTTTTTGTTTAGGAAGGATTAGACCTCCTCAACATAGGCACCTTTCACTCTTCATGATAAATCTGCTCTTATTTTCTCGGAAACCGGGAATTTCAAATAACATATTTGCTTTTTCTCTATTGCGAGTAAGTTTTTCTTTTGTTGTTTTAGACTTGAGATTATACATAGGTTTATGTCATTTGATTAGATTGGTGATCCTTTTGTCGTTCATCTTAATCCATTTCATATTCTTATCAAATTGTTTCTAGAAGTAAATTACCCTAGACTTTTCTCACTATGATCTTACTGAATGAATGGCTATCCAATTCTTATGTTAAAGTGGTTTCTTCACTTTGATATATCTGAGGAACCATCTGCCACTCCGATTTAGTTCACTACTTCAATCAATCCACTTTATATTATTTAGGTTCTATTTTTTGTAAACTTTTTGATGAAAAAAAAAAAAAAACATTAAGATTGCAAAATAATAAGATTTGTCTTCATTTAAAATGACAAAACACACTAAATAGGACACAACAAAGCTTCTAACAACTCTTAGAAGCCACCTCAAATTATAATAGGACAAGACACGATGCAACTACCTTTCAACTTGTCATTTTTAAAGAGAAGAAAGATACAGATGAGGCGGGAACCGTGGATAGAGAAGAAGGGGTTAGAAGACTGAGAAGAAATAATTGAGGGGAAGGGGAAAGGAGGCTAGCTCGTGTTGACTGTAACGGCAAAATCACCGACCAAAATCTACCGACATACCCGATCGGACACGATGATTCGCCCACCGACTTACCCACCGCCTCACTCACGAAATAATGAGGCGGGAACCGTGGATAGAGAAGAAGGGGTTAGAAGACTGAGAAGAAATAATTGAGGGGAAGGGGAAAGGAGGCTAGCTCGCAAGCTAGAAAACTCACAGGTTTTACATTCCACAAATCATCAATCATAAACTCTCCATCTCTCTCAAACAACCCTTTTTATTGGGGAGAAAATAAAGGGAAAGAACAATAAATATAGGGAGTTGATGCACCTCCCAAAACAATCATAAAAACTCCTCAAAATTTGAGGTAAAATTGAATCCGAAGGGGCACCCGCCGTGGGGAAACCGGAGCATCAAAACAGCCCCAAAAATAGGGGAAAACCAAAGCATCAAGGGAAAAAAAAAGAAGCAACAGCACAATTGCTAAGCAGGAGGGAAAACCGAAGCACCAAGGGGGGAAAAACAAAGCATATTTTCATCAACCATGGGAGGGAAAACTAAGAAATTCATACAGCTGATTGGAGGGGAACTGAAGCATCATGTGCCTGTATGGGGGTATGGCTCACCTGCATCACTTATGTAGGTGGATGTTCCGATTTCCCGTAGCGGCTAAGGGCCTCATTGAGATGTATGTTACTATTCCTCTTCAAAAGATGGTTTGGATTGATTCATTCTCATGTGTGCATTGGTAGAAGATTAAAGTTAAAGACATACCTTTGGGTTGTTCTTCGTTAAAACAATTCAAACTGTTTTAAGGCTCACCTGTGCTGAGAAAATTATCTTTTATTGGTCCTTACTCATGAAGAATAGGAGCATTCGAATGATCAGCCTTTTCCTTCAAGCGTAGTAGATGTAGTTTTTCTTATTTATGTTTCGGCTTACACTCATAGCTTAGAACAAACTTTAGATCCTTTCATGGAATCAGAGCCTTCCTTCATTGTCCTTAGCCATATGGATGTGGTTGGGACCTCATCTACTTGCAAGGTCATTGATCTTGATCCTCCTAATGTGTTGTTCACTCATGATCATCCTATTCTTAAGGATATTGGTGTCCAAGACTATGAGTAGCATTATGATTGTGATGGTAATAGTACCTAGCACTAGTTGATTAAAGGTTTCAAATTATGTTTGCCAGGGGAAGAAAAAAATTCTTTAATCACAAAGATTTACCACGTTACAAGCACGATACATTAAATGAGCATTTTTTGGAAACCGGTGGCAATTAAACTGCGATCTTGCTATTTTTGGTTGAACGCTTAGGCTCTAGGGGATGGTTGTTAGATGAAAATCAAAGGGGTGATAAAGGGATGACTTCATGAATCAGATGACGGAAATTTGACGTGTAATTTTTTTTCCAAATAAAAAATTATTTATCTAAAAAACAGCCCTCTAATTCTCTATTTATAGAAGTAGGATCATACTTGTCAATGATGAATAACACACCATGGCGTAAAATTTTTCTTAGAACTATGACACAGTACACGGTGCGGTGCATGCCATTTTAAACATTGCATATAACATAAAATAATTATAAAAAAATATGTTTGAATATGAAATACCATTAATATGATTTCTTTCGGTAACTATGGGAGAGTGTATTCATGAGTTTTGCTTAGTTAAATATGATGAGGACATCAGAAGATGATGTAGACACACAAGCAAGAAAAGCGACACAAAGAGAACAGTGGATAGAAATTAAACCAGATTCTATTAAAATAGTAGCAAACAACTAAAACATTCAAAATCCAACAAGAAAACACTAAGAGATTTTAAAGAAACAAAGAAAGAAAAAGCAACGCTATCCTCAGACAACCGTCAGAGCGGGTTCCTCACATGCATCGAATTGTAGGTTAAATAAGATAAGTGCATAGTGCTAGCGATGGTCCACCACTGCAAGATCATCCAATTCTCCCAACAAATGCTTTCAAGTCAACCAACAATCACCACCAAAGCTCAAGAAGAAGGATACAGATGGAGTGGAACTCGCGGAGAGACGAAAGAGGTTAGAAGCCAAGACGAAAGGTTGGAAAGAGCTCGCAAGATTTGCGGAGGGGATGAGAAAGAAGAATGGAACAAGCTCGCTAGCTTTTCCAATAACCCGCAGGTCAATAGAAAATATGCTCAAATAATCAACTCTCTTCCTTCACAATAACTTCTCATATTTATAGGCAAGATAGGAGAATACCATTAGTCACATACATTAATTTTCCATAAGAACCCAAGCACCAAGTTTATGGAATTTCCCATTTGCTTTTCACGGAAAACCAGCCCAGCTTAAGAAACCGAAGGAGCAAACCACAGGAATCAAGGAGGCCGCACGGAACCAAGGCGCCAAAGCCACGGAAACTTCCCCAGGCTCGGAAAACCAGCAGCCGATGAAGGAACCAAGGAGACAATGCTCGGAAACAACAACCCCACATGAATTCAAGGCACGGAATTCAACCATCATTTAAAACAAGCCACGGGTTCCCAAGAGACAAGAAGGGGAAGGAGAAGGGACAAGTCCACCCCAAAATTGAATCCTTCATAATGAGCCACCTTTTGAACATTAATGAGCTACTAAACTTCAGCTCAAACAACTAAGGGAATGAGCTCAACCCCAACTTTCTCCATTTATCACCAAAGGCTCCAAACAACTAACCCGTGAACCAGCAGCAGCCAAAGGACCAATCGAGCCAGCAAACCAAAGGTCTACCAAGCCCTATGCACAACCTACCATGTTCATTGGATGCTTTTCCATCATTAGATAGCTAAAAAAAGAAAAGAACTTAAAAATATACTATTGTTCAAATAAAAATAAAATTGCAGAAATATTTGATAGCATCAGAAGATCATTGATCTACGACCACGTTCTACTTTTGATTATTATTGTATTTGATATATATTATTTTATGTTTTATGAGTCGTTTGTATTTCTTTCTGTTTATGCCCTTGCTTAAGGGCCTCGTCATGTGTTTGCCTAAAGGACAATTGTGTCTTTTTATTTTTTCTTCATGTATTTGGCTATTTAAGCTTTCTCCCTCCTCTTGGAGAGGGGATGATGATTATTGAAAATGAAATTCTTCTCTTTGTGTTCTCTTTGTGAGTTCATATGTTCTTGATCTCTTGGTGAGTTCAACTATCATAGATCTCTATGTGAGTTCTATGAAAAGCCCAAGGTGAGGGCAAAAGCAATACCCGCTAGTCGTTGGAAGCGTCCTCGACTCGTGGTTTATTTTATCTTATTGTTTTCTTCTTCAACTCTTTTTTTCCTCCTCCCCACGCCAAGCCCTACCCTAGATCCATTCATCCACCGCTTTATCCACTAGCTTCCTCCACTACAACCCAAGCTCCATCAAGAAACCCCCAAACCAGACGGCAAGCCCCCTCTTCATCCTTTGGCCGCCTGCCACCACCTTGCCCCAAGCCATGATGAACATGTCAATCATCATAATGGCTCTTTGATTGTGACCTAGCAATAAATAAAGGAGTTACTGATTTTTTGAATTTCAAAATTTGAAATTCAAAAACTTTTCATATTTGCAATATTCCAAATAAGGAAAGATTTTAGATTTGAATCCAATTCAAATTTCATTGGGAGTAGAGCTATTAGTTTCCCTCTTACTTGATTTCACTTATTTGGAAAGCATTGAATCTCCCCCTAACCCTCTCCCTCCTCCTCATTGCCGCCGGCACTAAGGCTTCTGATAGGAAACACTTGGATTTCCAAGTGTTTCTCACCAAAACCCAATAGATCTAGGATGAAAACTGCTGTCCACACAGTAAAAACAGCCAAAAACAGTGGAATCTGAGAGAATACGAAGGAGAAAACGTAAGAAAAA
>NW_021319315.1:2781484-2794646 GCF_001605985.2 Dendrobium catenatum | reverse complement strand
CCATTCTTTGACGTAGGCTTTGATTTCGACGACACCATTGAAGAATACATCGACCGTATCCATTACACCTTAGTTGACGTGATTGATGAGCAAAGGTCAAAGGGACGTTGGATCATCATTGGACGACAATCATCCTCCACCACTCTGGCCACTTATCCAAGAATGACGATCCTAGGTTCCTTCTTCCTCGGAGTGACCTCAATTCTAATGTGGATAATCTTCTCTCGCCAAAGCCTAGTGTAGATGAGTGATTAATCCCCGAGGTGAAAACTCTCATTATTAAATTGTGGATTGTTGGTTAATAGCTCTTCGTATTGCTACTATTTTTGTTTATCTACAAGATTTGGTTTACCTACTTGTGCTCCTTCGCCTAAGCAAGTGGAAACTAAGATTCTTTATTAAATTGTCTTGTTATTACAATAAGCTATTGAGTGGAATTACATTGCCATTTTATTCTTAAATTCTTTAATGAGCTCCTGCGCATGTTGTTTCACATCAAAATGGCTGTTTGGATGCATGATTTTAGCAAAATTTAGCCTAAATCCTACCAAACAACAAAAATGATAATTTAAATTCTACAGAAACTTAGATCTCATTCGTTCTCCATTTCCATAAATCCAGCATGTAATAACTCCTATAGCTTGGCAAATTTGTGCAGGATTTAAGCATGGTTTGCCTAAATCCTACCAAACAGAAAAAAAAGATAACTTTAAATCCCACAGAAACTTAAATCCCATTAATTCTTCATTTTGCCTTAAATTTAGGATTTATTAAATCTTGAACTTCGCTGGATTTGTGTAGTATTTAAGGAAGATTTAGCCTAAATCCTCCCAGACAACAAAAATGCCAACTTTAAACCTACAAAAAATTAAATCCGATTCCTTCCGCATTTTTCTTAAATCCACGATTTAATACATTATGGACTTCAACGGATTTACGAAATTTAGCCGAAGAGGCGCACGAAAGGGAAGAAAGAACTCTATCTTCACGACGAGCTCTCGTCGTGACTTTCAATTTGATTGGAACAACATCATTGTCGAAGGAGGCGAAGAGTCGAAGGAGGCGAAGAATTTTCCTTGTGTGACTCTTTCAAAACTCTACTTCACACGAAGCATGTGAAGCTGAAGCAACAATGAAGAAATAGGGACAAGAAAAGCAAACCTCAGATGTTCCTAGGACTTTCAAGCTTTAAGAAGATCAAATTAATCATATTAACTTAGGTTTTTATTTAGATATTAGGGATTAAATAATTTTTTATATTTAATTAATTTATAATTAATTGTAATATTAATATATAAACCTAATAAATTTAATTATTATTTATATTTTTTATTTTATAAAATGTTAAAACAATCGTGCACATTATTTTTAACACCTGCGTCACACCAACCAAATAGCATCGTAGGTTCGCCATGCTACTCTGTACTTCATAGCTCTCATTATTTTGCTCCATTGACATATATGAGTAGGATTAGGATAACTAGATTTAAATTAAACCTTTTCTAAAATTGCTATGAACATATGGAAATAGTGCTTATATTAAAATAAAGCTCTTGTCCAAAATTTAAGACATCAATTGTGGAATCAACGTCAACGTCCAAAATTTAAGGAAAACAAAACGGTATAAAAATGAAAGAAACTAAAATATTCTAAATCTTATAGACTGACCCCAAGTTTTTGTAATGTATAAGTATCACTTAGACGTAGGTCAAAAATTCAAATAATAGTATTATTGGTCCCAAATTTACAGGATATTTGGGCTTATATCTTTCTCTAAAAGTCCTTCTGACTCCAATTGATGCATCACAATTTGTGTTCAAGTAAAAAAAGGATGGTCTTTCGAAAATCCTTGGGCTAATTATTTCATCTTAAAGTAAAAGAGATATTGGAGATTTTCTAAGGTATGTTTGAGATCATCCTAGATCAAGGGATTAAATCCATATGATGGTAGTATATTTCGGCATGCATGAGATTCATGAAATATAAATTTTTAATATTTGTCATAAATTTGTTTTCACCATGTCTATGTTACATACTGGTTGTGTCTAATGTTAGCATTAATGCGTCATTTCTGAAGGTACGGTGCTAATGCTGTAATGAAACAACCAATTTGACTTGAGTGACCATGCCATTGAAGGCACTTTCGTGATCTTTGGCTAATTCTTTCAATCATCATGCTTGAATTGAAGCAATCAAATACTAAGAGATGTTATTGGGTACAATATCTATACTACTATTATAAAGGAGCTTGAGTTTCCATCCAAATAGAATCTCAACCATCTATTTTAATTACTCAAATTAAATCCTAATCTTTCATTTCAATTATTTTAATTATAATTCATTAATAAATGTAATTCTATTCATATTAAATATATTGTATTAATTATCTAATGATGAATTTCTGTTACGCCGGCCCATCCTGGGCCGGCTGGACCGGTCCACCCTGGACCGGTCAGGGCTTACGCCCGGCGGAAGAAAACCAGCCAGGGGCTGGGCGGAAACTCCTAGGGGGGCCCACTTGTTGTATTTTGAGTTTTGGGAGGGAATTTTTGAATGAGAAGGTAATTAGGTAAATTGTAATCCTCCTTTCATGTTTAATTAGGAGGAATAGGGGGAAGAGGGGGTTATCTTTAATTTGAATCATTTTTGAGATCTAGGGTTTTTGTTCTTGGGCTCTAGGCTACGGCTAGAGATTTGGAGAGTTTTTCCTTCCTCTCGAATCGAAGGAAAGTTGTATCTTGCAAGTGCTTTTTATCCGTTATCGAAATAAAAGTGTTTGCATCGTATTCCTACGTTTTCTCCCAAATTTCTCTCAGTTTTTTCACTGTTCTTTGGCTGTTTTCTGCTGTGGACAGCAGTTTTCTCCTAAGATCTATTTGGTTTTGGTGAGAAACACTTGGAAATCCAAGTGTTTCCTATCAATTTCAATATGTGGCATATTCCCATCATTGATTACTTATGGGACATTTCCATACTTGATTCTGAGAAACTTCATATTCCCATTGGCATTCGTCGCATCTATTCGTATGTAATGAGTAATGACTCTTTCCGTGAAAAAAATAACAACTCATTTAAATAGCCGAACAGTTATTGATGAGGACATTAGAAGATCATTGATCTACGACCACGATCTACTTTTGATTATTATTGTATTTGATATATATTATTATATGTTTTATGAGTCGTTTGTATTTCTTTTCATTTATGCCCTTGCTTAAGGGCCTCGTCATGTGTTTGCCTGAAGGGCAATTGTGTCTTTTTATTTTTCTTCATATATTTGGCTATTTAAGCCTTCTCCCTCCTCTTGGAGAGGGGATGATGATTATTGAAAATGAAATTCTTCTCTTTGTGTTCTCTTTGTGAGTTCATATGTTCTTGATCTCTTGGTGAGTTCAACTCTCCTAGATCTCTGTGTAAGTTCTATGGAAAGCCCAAGGTGAGGGCAAAAGCAATACCCGCCAGTCGTTGTCCTCGACTCGTGGTTTATTTAATCTTATTGTTTTCTTCTTCGACTCTTGTTTTCCTCCTCCCCACGCCAAGCCCTACCCTAGATCCATTCATCCACCGCTTTATCCACTAGCTTCCTCCACTACAACCCAAGCTCCATCAAGAAACCCCCAAACCCGACGGCAAGCCCCCTCTTCATCCTTTGGCCGCCAGCCACCACCTTGCCCCAAGCCATGATAAAGATGTCAATCATCATAATGGCTCCTTGATTGTGGCCTAGCAATAAATAAAGGAGTTACTGATTTTTTGAATTTCAAAATTTGAAATTCAAAAACTTTCCATATTTGCAAAATTCCAAATAAGGAAAGATTTTAGATTTGAATCCAATTCAAATTTCATTGGGTGTGGAGCTATTAGTTTCCCTCTTACTTGATTTCACTTATTTGGAAAGCATTGAATCTCCCCCCTAACCCCTCTCCCTCCTCCTCGTTGCCGTTGACCACCTAAGGCTTCCTCCGGCCACCACCTTGCCCCAAGCCATGATGAAGATGTCAATTATCATAATGACTCCTTGATTGTGGCCTAGCAATAAATAAAGGAGTTACTGATTTTTTGAATTTCAAAATTTGAAATTAAAAAACTTTCCATATTTGCAAAATTCCAAATAAGGAAAGATTTTAGATTTGAATCCAATTCAAATTTCATTGGGTGTGGAGCTATTAGTTTCCCTCTTACTTGATTTCACTTATTTGGAAAGCATTGAATCTCCCCCCTAACCCCTAAATTTCCGTTCAGATTTTTGATTAAAATCTGTCATTAATTACGGGCCCCATTTTATTCATTAACAAGCTCCTTTCTCTCTCCTTATGGCCGGCCACCTCACCCCCATTGCTTCTCTCTAATTGCCACCTCATCACCTCTTAATTACCTCCCCTCTCAAACGCAATTTCAGTTTTATTTCAGATTTCAAATCTGAGATTTGAAATGAAGTATTCCCTCTCTCCTCTAATTGGAACCTGAAAATTATCCCCACCCCCACCCCCCACCACCAAATAACATCTCCTTGCCCTCTCACCTCCATCTCCCCAAGACCGTCCACCTCTGTTTCCCTTGGGTACTCCTTCAACCCTTGGCGAGAATGCATGGCGGAACCCGAATGGAATTTTGGATTTGTGCGTGACGATCGAGATCAAGTCGACATCATCCAATCACCATTCTTTGACGTGGGCTTTGATTTCGACGACACCATTGAAGAATACATCGACCGTATCCATTACACCTTAGTTGACGTGATCGACGAGCAAAGGTCAAAGGGTCGTTGGATCATCATTGGACGACAATCATCCTCCACCACTCCGGCCACCTATCCAAGAACGACGATCCTAGGTTCCTTCTTCCTCGGAGTGACCTCGATTCTAATGTGGATAATCTTCTCTCGCCAAAGCCTAGTGTAGATGAGTGATCAATCCCCGAGGTGAAAACTCTAATTATTAAATTGTGGATTGTTGGTTAATAGCTCTTCGTATTGCCATTTTATTCTTAAATTTCTTAATGAGCTCCTGCGCATGTTGTTTCACATCAGTTATCCTCTTCTCCCCTAAAAAAATCATAATTGTCTCATTGTTGTTCTGCCCATCCTGGAAAGTCTCATCTTCCTGCTAATTCATTTCTTGTTCTTAGAATTAGTGTTGGAATATCAATAATGCAAGTGATGTTATTCATGTTTATATATACTAGTTAATTGAAGTATTGGTTATTAATGTATTATGACATTTGCAGAGTTATCAATTCTTTTGCTTAAAAATAGGAATCACATGACCGCTATAAAATGTCTACAGAAATTTAAGTTAAAAGAAAAAACTCGAGTTTGTTTGCTTTTGCTATTTTTAGACTGATTCAAGCACTTCAAATGTGTAATTACTAAGCTGTAAGGCTTATTGTTGTGTTCCAATCACAATTCAGTCTAAATGAATGAGCGCATTTTTCAGTTGTCATCTCAATTTTTCTTTTGCCGGTTTTTTTATTATTAACCATATAATCACTGTTAACATTTTTTCCACTGTCCCCCATCATGTTTATAGCCATCCGAGTTCAATCAGTATGATCACAAATAGTGCACCACTTTGATGTAATTCACTCTTCGTATTGTTCAGTGCTTATGCTATACTATCTACTTTTAAAGCCCTTTTGGGTGCAGAATTGGCATTAATTAGCTATTTTTTATTCAACTCTGCCTCTTTCCTTTTAAATTTAGATGTCATTTTGACAAAGGAAAAGTTAGGGTTGTACATGATTAAAGCTGCTAGGAAATTTTCTTTCGAAATCTGTTGGCTGCCTTTTTAGTTTATAGATAATCTTCTTATCTGCGGTGGTGATATTTTTTTTTTTTATTTTTTTTATCTGCGGTGGTGATATGCTATTACTGTATGGCAATTTTGTTTTTCCATGCTGAATTCCTATTAGATGAAAATCATTTCTAAGGTTTTTGATAGGTTGCTGGACATTTTACGTATGGTGTGATGGCTGTTTCAGCTGCGACATTTATATTTTGGAGTTTATTTGGTTCACAATTAATGCCAACTGTTATCCAGCGGAGTCCGATTTCTTTGGCGTTACAACTTTCATGTAGTGTTCTGGTATGTCACCTGCATGCTTACTGTCCAAATCATAGATCTGTTGTCTTATTGCTTTGAGTAGCTGCTTTCTGTCATAAAGTTTCAGTTTTTCTTAGATGGTGAACTGATCTGATTTCTGAAAAATTTTGGAACAACTTATTGTATCTTGTTTGATTGTCTTCATTTTTGTAGTGTTCTGACTTTTAAGCAGTTATCATAGCGTTGTCAGTTTTTTTTTTTTTTTTTTCTGATAAATTGAGCACCTGATGTAGGAAAAAACTTCAAATTGACCTTTAAGTTGTAGCTTGCAATATTGCCAAGAAACCTACCTTGGATGTGGTAAAAGAACTTCTATGCTTATTTAGATGGATAGGAAAAGGCCTTTTATTTTGTCTATTCACATATCAGATGTCATAAAATTATGCATAGTTTCAATCATAAGTTTCGGCTTAGTATTTTCTGGTCATTAAATTGAGAAAATTTTTATTGATCATTTTCCAACGAAGTTCATTTCATCATTGAGTGCAGGTAATTGCATGTCCTTGCGCACTTGGACTAGCTACACCTACTGCTGTCTTGGTAGTGTTCGGAGATCTTGTTTAGTCTTGATTGGGAATACATTCCTCGTTAAAATTGGCATTCATACCATTTTAACCTTTTAAATTTTATGCCAGGTTGGTACTTCACTTGGTGCAACAAGAGGTTTACTTTTACGAGGTGGAAATGTACTAGAGAAGTTTGCACAAGCTGACACCGTTGTATTTGACAAGACTGGGACACTAACTATCGGAAAGCCAGTTGTGACCGAAGTTGTTGTCCCTTATGACGGGCAGCATCCATATTCAAAGTTGAGTATGAAATGGTTTTATTTCTTCTCGCTAATCTATGAAGAATGTAATTATTTATTGAACAACATTGCAAAATCACTTATCATGCTTAAATGCTACTTAAGATGATTGCGATCTAAACTGATGCACATAATGCAATTGATGATGAGTGTCCTTGTTTCTTTCACTAGTGACTTGGACCTCATGTTGTCTTGCATGGAAAATAGTATATTCTATTTTCTATGTACAATCTTATTATGGAAGAAAAAGGATCCCAAAACCAAATAAGATAATAATATTGTATGGAAACCATTGTGGAAACCTTAAAAGTGATACAAACAACCTAGAATGTAGATCTTAATGTTTTCTAAAATTCACATGCACTCAAGTGAGCTTACTCACAAATTCACAAATGCAAATGCTATTTAACCGAAATTATGGGAAATCCAGGAATAACTAAAGGGAAAAAGGTAAAATTCTAAGAAATAGATTAAATCTAGAAAAGTAGCGGTGAACCTATCATACATTGATCATCATGAAGATGGTATCAGTTTATTCATCCTTCAACGTATTTAATAGATTGCAGCATTAAGACGACATTACCATGAGCTGTACAAATAGACCAGGGATGCTATTTTTCATGCAATTGAAACTCTTTCCACTACACGTAAGATTGAAACAAGTTCTTTAAAGAAAAAGTTAGTTGTATTCAGAATTTCGAGCTATTTCAATTTTAAGTCAGCCCTTCCATCTTTTTTAATACAATATTAATGCTAAATTTATGTTCATTCCCCCCTCCTTTTCCCCTCTTTGCTGGCCTTTCGGTTCCCCCCGCATGGCTCCCCTTCCTTTGGTTGTTCTTCCTCTCCTCGTGGCTGCCTGTTCTAGTTCCCTGTGGACGCCCGTTCCTTCTCCCATGGCTGCCTGTTTCGGTTCCCTGTGTGGCCCTTCGGCTGCTGCTCCTGGACCGCCTACTGACCTTTTTTTCCCTGTTTTGGTTGGTTCGGTTGGAGGTGGTTTTGGGATGTTTAGCTACCTCTTTTTATGTATAAATATGGGTTGTCTTGTTGATAAAAAAAAGGAGATTATGTGATAAATTTTTGGAGCCAAAACCTGCGGGTTTTCTTCTTGGAAAAGCTTGCGAGCTTGTTCCACTTCTCTTCTTTTTGGGAAAGCTTGCGAGCTTGTCCTCTATTCGACTTTGTCTCGGGCTTCTTACCGCTTTCTTCTCTCCGCAAGTTCCACACTACTTGTATCTTTCTTTTCAAGCGATGTAAAAGCAAGTTTAGGTGTTTATATGTTCTAAGTTTGTAAGTGTCGTCTTTTTCCTATGAAAGTTGTATTTTGTTTTGTTTAAGTGTGGTATTTGTCTATTGTCTTATTTTACAAGGATATCCTAGTTTGTATGAATTTTGCGATCTTTTGATTGCATCATAGAGGCGGGGCTGATGATCTACGGCCATGATCGCACCGTTCTACTTTTGATTATCTTTGTATTAGATTTATTATTTTATTATGTTTCATGAGTTTATTGTACTTTTCATTTATGCCTTCGTTTAAGAGCCTAATCATGTGTATGCCATAGGGGCAATTGAGTCTTTTGTATTTTATTTATTGTTTGGGCTATTAAAGCCCTCCCCTCCTTTGAGGGTTAATGAAGATTATTATCAAAATTTCAGTTTTTATTTCTTGTCTCTTATGTGTTGAGAGAAGGAGAGTTTGGAGAGAACCCTAGGAGAGGGAATCATATCACCCACCAGTCGCAAGAAGCGTCCAGGCTCGTTGTCACCTTTGTTTCCTTTTCTTCTTCCCTCCCTCCTCCCATCGCCGGCCATCTCACCTCCACAAATTGGCCAAGCCTCCCCCACTGCCACCTCTCCTCCTTCCAAGCCGTCGGCCTCAAAGGAAACCCCTCCCATTCTAGCCGCCGGCCACCCCTAATTCCTCCTCCCCTCTCTCCCAAACCCCACCACCACTACACCCAACCGGCCACCCTTCTCCCAATCCTAAACCACCAACCCCAACCTAACCCTAGCCCTAGTCGCCACCCCCCTTGCCCCTTCTCTTGCCTCCACAATTCAAACCTCTCATTATTACTTTATTTTCTCTACCCAATCACATTTGGAAAGCTTTGATTTCAATTATTCAATCAAATTTGAATTTTGAAATACTTCATAAAATAGATTATCTATTTTAGGAAAATTCCTTATCAATTCAAAATCAATTTCAAATTGGATTTGATTTAAATCCTCCTCAATTAAAGGTACTTGATTAGGCAAGCTTTAAATTCACCCTCCCTAACCCTACTCCAACTGACCATGTCGTCGGCCCTAGCTACCTCCTCCCCTCTTTTATTGAATCAATATCCTCTTTACCTTCCCCAATTGATTCCCCTAGTCCACTAAGAGATATCTCTTCTCATTAGCAGTCCACATCAAACCCTAGCCTCCTAGATCTGTTAACAACTGCTATCCAGAGTTTCAAGATCAACAGTTGTTGTCCAAAACAGCTCCCAATTGCTGTCCAGTAATAAACCAGGCGCTGTCCAGGAAATCCAACATTCCTCCTTGCTGTCCAGCCGATTGAAGAGATCTTCGATTGCTGTCCAAAGACTCCAACACAATCTAGTTTGTTGTTCACCATCCAGAAGTTGCCCAAGTACTGTCCAAAGTTAGCTAGGAAGTCGGGTTGCTGTCCACTTCGTCTCAGCATCCAAACGACCACACCGGAGCTTCGTATCTTCTTCTGTTAGATAAATACTTCCGCCAACACTTATATCCTCCTAGTTACTCCTAATTGTGGCTTTAATTTATTCATAAAGATAGTGCTAATTTCCTCCGCTAAAACTTAGTAGTTTAGAAAGTTGAGTGAGGGATCTTTCTTTCATAGTAATTAGTCTCATTGTTAATATAGGGGTTTATCGTTAAAAATCGTCCATGTATGCAACATTAGAATAATTGATTATTTTTTTATCTTAACTTTTATGCATGTGACTTGACCTAAGATTATTTCATCGCTCTCTTGTTTTATTTATTGTTAAAAATTGTCCATGTATGCAACATTAGAATAATTGATTATTTTTTGATCTTAACTTTTATGCATGTGACTTGACCTAAGCTTATTTCATCGCTCTCTTGTTTTATTTGATCGTTTAAATCACTACAAGTCTTAATTAATATTGTTCTCTAAACTAAAGGTGTAAAATCCTAATTAACATCCCCTAGGCATTTAAATCCTGCATTAGAGAGAGAATGATCAAATAATTCCTCAACTCTTTATGAAGGACCAAAATGGTCTCCAACCAAAATGGTCTCCAACCATACTGAACGACCATTTTTGTCCCTCAAGTCCTTAAAAATGAACCAAAATAGTCTTATGGTTTAACTAATTTGGTTCATCTTTAAAGAGTTGAAGGACCAAAATAGTCTTTTGATATAGTTGAGGATCATTTGTCTTTCATAAAGAGTCAATGTATAATTTTAATCATTATCTGTCTATACATATATATTGATGCAGGACTAAAATGTCTAAGAAATTTTAGGTAAGAATCTTGCACGATTTAATTTAGAGAGCTTTATTAACTAAAATATTTGTAGTGATTAAACGAGAAAATAAAACAAGATAGAGATGATATTAGCATAGGCCAAGTCACACGACTAGAGATTACGATCGCAAAATAATCAATGGTTCAAAACATAACGTACATGAAAGATTTCCAACGAGAAATTCCTACACTAACAATAAGATTAGTCGCTGTGAAAAGATTCATCAATTCTCTAAATCACTAGGCTTTAGCGGAGGAATATTAGCACTATCCTTAGGAATCAAATAAGACCACAATTGAAAAACAACTAAGAGGATATAAGAGCTGGATGAAGAGTTTACCCAAAGGAAAGAAGATACGAAGCTCTGGTGTGGTCGTTTGGATGTTTGAGAAAAAGTGGACAGCAACACAAACTTCCTAGCTGTCTTTTGACAGCACTTTGACAATTTCTGGATGGTGGACTGCAAGCTAACTGGGTTTGGATTCCTTGGACAACAAATTGAAACCTTTGGACAGCAAGCGTAGCTTTCTTGGATGGTGGGATATGAGAAGGGTTTGCTGCAATTCTCAAACAGCAACAGGGAAATCTGGGAGAGGAGTTTCAGCCAATAGGAAGGTTTGGGATGAGCTTTTGGAAAGATAGAGGATAGAGAGAGAGGGGCCATACCATATGGGGAGGTTAGGTTAGGGATTCTATTTCCAGGAGATGGTGTTGATGGAAGAAAATATCCCAAATCTGGAATTTGATTTCTGCTTTAATGGGGAATTAATTGGGACTAATAATGATGCAGGATTTAGAGAGGAGAGAGGGGTAGGCTGGCGGCATGCTTGGAGGGAGAGGGGCTTAGGAAGGGGATCTAATGATTGCCTTAATAAGAATATCCAATTGGGAATAATTGTTTAAATCACATCCAATTTGAAATTTGATTGAACTTGATTTAAGTAACATTCCTAAAATAGATTGTCTATTTTAGGAATGATTTCGAAATTAAAAAATGATTGAATATTTGAATCAAGACTTTCCAAAGGAGTTTATATATAGAAAGGAAAGTAATGATGGAAGATATGAATTTGGAGGCAAGGGGGCAAGGAGGGCGGTGGCTAGGGTTAGGGTTAGGTTGGGGTTGGTGGCGTGGAGGTGGGAGGGAGTGGCCGGTTGGATTGTAGTGGTGGTGGGGTTTGACTGAGAGAGGGGGGTGGGGTTAGGGTTGGCCGACAGCTAGAAGGGGTGGGTAGGGGTTCGGCCGGGAGAGGGAGGAGGGGCTTTGGCTGGCGGTGGAAGGGGAAGGGAGGGAGGATGGAGAACAACGTCGTCGACCACAAACCCGGACTCTTTCTGCAGTTGGTGGGTATTGCGATGCCCTCACCTCGGGACTTCAATCTCTCCAAAGTTCTCTCTCACAACACATAAGAGACATGAAACAAAAGGCTGAAATTTTTCATAATATCATTCATTATCCCTCAAGGAAGGAGGTGAAGGCTTTAAATAGCCGAAAACAACAAAGAAAATAGAAAAGACTCAATTGCCCTTAAGGCATACATAGGACTAGGCCCTTAAGCGAGGGCATAAACGGAAAAAAATACAATATACTCATGAAATATAATATAATAATAAAATTAATACAATAATAATCAAAAGTAGATCGGTGCGATCATGGTCGTAGATCGTCGGCCCCGCCTCTGATAGACTCTCCAAAGCCTGATGTCCTCATCATATATTCTCATAGAAATGCATAAAAATTGTATCTATGGTACAAGCATTCACTATCTTCTTAAATTGTTAAAAGTTTATAAAAACTGACCAAAATTTGATTTAAGATGACTTTAAATAATAAAAAAAATACATTTAAGGTGTTCCTAAATACTCTTATTTAATGTTTTAAGGGGGTATATAAAAGAAAAAGTTAAATCCCATTGATGCAGCCCGAGAAATTTAAGTAAAATTAAAAATAAATAAGAAGATGATTTCATTGTTATAAAAGAAAAATTCGTGAGATAAATGTGGAAATCTCCATGTAACGAAGACCGTAGTTCATTGATAACTTATTTTTAACTTTAAACTATGATAAATAACAAATTTATATCCTTGAGGATAGGAAATCCATTTGAAATGTCTATAATTCAATTTCTTTTAAGCATTCAAAAATTGGAGGGCTGTTTATGATTGGAATGCAAAATATATTGTTTTTTTGATCAAATAGTTTTTTTCCAACATCATATTGCTTGAACAATAACATAGAACTCCCAATTGTACATAGAATGCTTCACCTTTTGCATCATTTAGTTTTTTATTAATGTACGCAATTTGAAGATTCGGAATGACACCAATACAAAATTTAGAAGCATCACATTCAACTTCTAAGCTTATCGAACTTCAACAAAGTACAGGCTCTGTTTAAAATTGCGCAATAAGAGGCGCGCCTTGAGACGCGCCTCTGCACAATTTTGCCCAAAACCGCCTCAAAGCTTACGCAATTCCTCCTCTTGCTGAGGCGTACGCCTCACTTGGCCTGAGGCGCGCCTCAGAGGCGCAATTGCGCAACTCTTGGTGAGGTGTACGCCTCATGGATTAGGGCCCACCCACTTAAAATGAATGTTTTTTAGCCTCCTTGGACCGCACGGTCCCGATTTTCTGCTTCCCACAAGGCCTCCTGTTCGCGAAACAGAGAAATCCCGCACGCAGCTTCTCCCGCCGGCTTCCCTTCCCGCAGCTTCTCCCGCCGGCCCCG